>NW_027115338.1:1744897-1755744 GCF_000696795.3 Halyomorpha halys | reverse complement strand
TATATTTTTCTTCTTTGTACAACGTTTAGGGACAATTGTCCCATATTCATGCACCTTCACAATCCTAAAAATAAGTTATTTTTATCAGCAATTTTCATCTATGGCATATATGTGTATTTGTAATTCTTGTAGTTAAATTTACCCCATACTTGTCATATTAACAATTTTACTAATAAATCATATCATCCATATATCATGGTTGAAAATTGTTTTACACTGCATTATTTTATTCATTATTCTTCCTAATAATTCAAATAATAATAATTACCTTAACAGACAATATATACATGCAACAGATTAAGACAGAAATATACAAAATGTTAATAGAGCATTTTTACCCTAATAGATTGATCAATAGAATATTATACAATAAAATAAACGACAATCTTACAACCAAAAACAGAACATAGAACATTGAGAAAAATAAAAACAATCAGACCAGCAAAGCAAAATAATACAGAAAAAACACCAAGTCAGAGAAGAATCACTGAATTTTACAAAGAAGAAAACAAAAAGCTTACAGTCAATGATATTGGTGAAAAAGGACAAGGCGAAAAATCGGTAATGATCATAATAAAAAATTCTTTAAACGATAATACCTACCAGGCCTAACTTATAAAATAAAATAATATTAATAGAATATATTCATATAAATATTAGAACTGGATTGTACAATAACAAAAATCTGCAACGCAAACTGTCAAACACGAAGAACAAAATAAATAAAATGGAAAAATTAAAAGCGGTAAAGAAGATAGATTGTGAAAATTGTAATAAAATATAAATTGGAGGGGCATCCAAAGACTAGAAACCAGAATCAAGCAACATGTCATAAACTGTAAATACGTCAAAAATATAAATTCCATTGCACTTGCTTACCACAGCATAACATTATACCAAAATTTCAACTTCAAAAATCCCACAATAATAGATATAATACAAAACACGAAAAGCAGAAGTATCTGGAACAATCCATATAACCAAAAATATTAAAGAAACAGTAAACTATAAAACTGACACAAAACATTTAAATACACACTACGCCGATATTATAAATAGATTAGCTATATAAGCATTAAAAAATCAGAAAAAAATAAGTGAGAATAAAATAGTCAAATCATAAGTTTTAATTTAAATTACACAATAAATAATACTAGACATATCAACAGGAAGGTAAAAAAAATAGCATACTAGACATGTTGATATGGTCCAAAGAGGTAATGTCCAATATAGAGTAATGGTTTGTGCTAAAGAGAGAGATGGATGCACCAATAGAGAAGGAAAATGAATTAAATAATGCAGTGTAAAACAATTTTCAATAATGATTTATGGATGACATGATTTCAATAATGAAATTGAAAATTACAACAATTACAAATTCACATATATGAGATGGATGAAAATTGTTGATAAAAATGAGTTATTTTTAGGATTGTAAAGGTGTATGAATATGAGGCAATTTTCCCGAAACGATTTAAAATGAAGAGAATATAGAATAGATTATATTCATCTTTGGAAGTTTTTAATCTTAAAAATGTATAAAAAATAATCTTATTACCGTTTACATTCCTAAATGAGATGGTAGGTATTGCTGTTGACAAAAGCTTAGCTATAAACAAATGATTGATTAATACGATTGTGATTACGGTTAGTCAAAATTTAAAATGACAATTAGTTGATTGAGCAGACCAGATTTACAATTAGCTGTATTATTCTTTTAATTTCATGGCAGACTATTGTGCTAGACAACCGGCTGTTTGAATATTTAGGTTTCAACTAAGAAGAATGAATAAAGTTAAAAATTTAACAGTATGTAAAATATACAGCAGTAGGCAGCAGCGCAGAAACAGGGGGGGGGGAATAAGGAAACCAATCTTTTCCAAAGTTAATAAAAAAATGATTCGGTTATTTAGTTTTTTTTTATTACCATGATTTTCATTTTCAGTCAATTGAATCAAGAATAACACCATTATTCCCTAATTTAGCTGACATACTAATTGCTGACTAGTCATTTATGTTCCTTCCCGAACCTTCCCGAAGTTTTTTTAATCCTTCCAGCTCTCAATACAAACCATTTTTTGAGCCAGTAAACTTTATCAGTTTTATATTACAAACATAAGTAGAAGGTTATCCATTATTCGTGGTATAAGTTTGGAATAGATAACTTACTCCTTTAGTTATTCTTTCTTATTTGTATTGTTGTCTGTTCCAAAATTAATATCAGTAGAGTTTTCGTTTTAACTTATATTGAAAACGCTCTAAACTTCCCATTACCTACAAAAAATTAGTATACACTACAATAATCAGACCAATTTGGACATATGGAATTGAGCTCTGGGGCTCCACCAAACCATCAAATTCTTCCCTCATCCAATCGTTACAATCCAAAATCCTACGTAAAATCCTTGATGCTCTTTATTACGTAACAAATAAACTTATTCACAAAGACCTTAACATCCCATTCGTTGCAGACTTGACCCAAAACAGATATGCGTCTTTTTATTCCAAACTCCTTAACCATCCTAACCCATTTATTCTTAATCTTTCATCCTTAACAATCCCTGATAATCCTCCGAGGCGTCTGAAAAGATGTCCACGGGACCTTCTAATTTAAATTAATGTTTGAAGTACCACCAATGGGTGGTTCCTCCCCATGATTTCAAGTGTATATGAAACATACTACATATTTACCTATTGTATTATTTTGTACAGTTGTAAATTACATTAAATAAATATTTAAAAAAAGAACAAAAAAAAACTTATACAGTATATGTAAGTACAATATAATACTTATATATACTGTATAAGAAAAATGATCAGATTAAATGTGGAGTAACACCATATTTATTTGTAACCTATAAGGTGTAATTAATCACTCAAACAACATTTCACAGTTTGTAACAAGTTAAGAAATTAAACAATTGTTGTTCTACTTAAATTTTCCTTCAATATTAGAGGTTTTGAAATGAAGGGGCCCGGCCTATATTTAAAATAATTTACATTAAACTACTCCTGAAACGAAGCGCGATTTCTCAATTTTAAAGAATCTTGTTTATATAATATCATATACTCAAAATTTTGAATATGAAATTTTTTTCTTGACGTTTACCCATCACACAATTTACGAACAATAAACTAGATAATGGGCGAACTGTTCGAAACCGCATGTTAAAATAAAATAAAGAAGTCAAAAAAGGGCAATTTATTCATAAAAATTAAACAATAATAGAAATACTGAGGAGTAATATAAATGACAAGAGGAGACATGACCCTTTAAAAATAGTTCAGGAGTTCGTGGGAAAAAAAAAACTAAGAACGGTTAATATATTTTGTGAAAACTTTTATGAAAGAAAGAAGAGTAAAAGTAGAATTTCTTTAACAATATCATAATAATGGTTTAAGAGTTTTATTCATAAACTTTTTTAATACCCCTCCTTTTAACCAGAATATGACTTAGTAACTTCTTTTGACGTGGCTCTTATTATTCATGATAAGTACATGCCCCAAGTTTAAGCTGATGTAACTTACAGCTGAATGGTTTAGACGTTTATAATTTTAAACTGAAATTAAATTTTATATATAAAAAAAAAAAAAATAATGATGAGAAGATAGTTGACCGTAGTTGATATATATGAGAAGATGGTTAGGGGTGCGGTCAGTAAATAATACAAATAAGTTAAGAGAACTTCTTTAATAGAGCCTACGTTTCGGCCTGAGTTTCTAGCCTTCGTCAGGGCTAACAACAAAAAGCAAGCAATGAATAAAAAAAAAGGGGGGATATAGAAATATAGATATAGAAAGAATGGTAATTATACAGAATGAATATCAATAAAAATAAAGTGATGAAAGAAGTGGAAAACAAAACGTTTATATAGGTAATTTAATAAGTAAGTAGAATAACATAAAGAAGGTAATAAAAATTTTAAAGTTATACAATGCAAAGAGACAAAAAACAATTTTCAATGTTTGATTAAGATAGAAATAATATAACAGACAATTATGAAAATTGATAACGAAAAATAAAAAAACGCAATATGAAAATAAATAAAAGTATTTATTTATATGAAGTTACAATCACCATTTTAACTAATCGTTATTCAAATTTTAATAGATGATTGGTTGTCAAAAATTTTGTTTGAGAGTAGCTTTTTTCTTTCTAAAGTAGAACAGCAGTAGTTTTTAGCACGGAGATAGTTCGGGTGGCGGTCAATAAAGTTATAAAATAGTAGACTAGAATTATTTAATGTTAACCAATGTTTCGACGCCTTAACAAACTCGCGTACAACGGTCTCAGTAGAAGAATCTAATTAATTTTATGGTACTTTTCCGGAATAATTTTTAAGGGTTACAGCAAATAGTAATAAAAATAAGTATGTGCTTATATTATTCTCTTTAAAGTCATTATACATTTTTAGGATAATAAAAACCACAATCAAACAAAGTATGTTTTTGATGTATCTTTATTACCGAATACATTCAACTGTAATTCTTTTCATTAACTCATATTAGTAAGGTTTTGAAAAAAAAAAGTATGAATTAAGTCAAAAGTTTTCATATTAACATTTGAATAAAAAATTACCTTGGTGAGTTCTAAAAATAAATTGGTACGTCAACAAACCAATGTAGATTCTAAAAGCTGGTGTTAGTACTTTTAGTTTTGTTTAAGGCTGAGTAGACATAACACTCGCTCTTAACTAATCCCTTTAACGTGGAATTCAATTAGTTTAACTCTACAATTATTCGAATTATTTATAAAATAAATCAATAATTACAGATGTTATAAGATCTACAATTATAAAAATGCGTCCAGAGTATGATTTGTTTTTTTCAAAACCGTTGATTATTAATTATTTTATCCTAAAAACTGCACTAAAATTCCTTAATAATTAAACAAAAGTCCTTAAGAGCTTAATTCTAAATATAGTTGAGGACGAGCAAGACACCTGGGAGACCAAGCTGTTGCCGAGATTCAATCTGGCTGCTCTGCAAAGCGAGTTAACCAACTTTACTCACTAGAGTTAGCTAAAGATCGATACCCTACTGAGTTACAGACAATAGTATTTAGGAAAAAGGAGGTCTAGTCATTACCAAATAAAATAAGTCAATATTTAATATTAACAATATATGATAGTATATTGTAACACAAATTATTCATCTTATTCATTAAAATTTTATCATAAGATGAAAAAAATTAAAGTGTAAATCAAATGAATATTTCTTTTATATGACGGATTTTAGTTTCTACATAATATTTGTATTTTATTTCTCGTGATCCCATCATTTCTGTATCTTGATATTCAGCAGAAGTCTAACTATACATTTAAAAAAAATTTACTAACTTGAAAAAAATTCTATTTCATTCACAATAATAAAACCATCTAAAGGGACCAATAATAATAATAATATTAAAACTAACAATAAATTTAATCATGAAGTGAATAAAAATTAAATTAACATCAGAAATATTTTCCCAAGCAAAAAATAGTGTCATAGGATGTTCTCCTAAGAAAAAATAGCTGGGCGAAGTGTGGATGGTCAATGTTACAGTTTTAGTTAGGATTAGAAGTAAAGATTTGACCCCAGCATCCTTACTTATTATTACACTTTGGTATTTGATCTATATTATGTAACAATTTCTCACTACATATAAAACTTTTTTTTTACTAAAAAAATACATTTTGCTTAAAATATTTTAATGATCTTGAATATTTTTAGACCTGTTAGACGGTGATTTTGTATGGAATGGCCCAAGTATAAACCGATGGTAAACCTCACATTTGTCAAAAACCATAATTAAATGTCTTTTTTGAATTAAAAAAAAACGTTTTATATGATATCAGAAAGTGATACATAATATAAATCAAATACCAAAGTATAATAATAAATAAGGAATCACAAGCTGGGGTCAAATCTTAACTCTTTTTTTTTCGAAAGTAAAATTTTTAATGTGAGTAGTGTAAAGTTGACCATTAACACTTCGCCCAGCTATTTTTTCTTAGAACATTTTTTCCTGTGGCACTATTTTTTGTATGGGAAAATATGTCTGTTGTTAACTTAATTTGTATTCACTTCATAATGAAATTTGTTGATAGTTTGTAATATTATTATTATTTTTGGTCACATTAGATGTTTTTATTATACTGAATCATATTGTATTTTTTTTTTTTGTTTCAAGTTGGTAAATTCCTTCTTTTTTATTTTTATTTATACTTACATTAATGCCGAATTCCAAGAAATAATGGAATCACGGGAATTAAAATATAAATGTTAATTAGAAACTATAATCCATCATATAAAAATAAATAGTCACTTGATTTATACTTTACATTTGATCTGTTCTAAGATAAAACTTCCAATGAATAATATGAAGTTAAATATGAATAATTTATATTACCGTATTGACTAATCTTATTAGTTTATTAAAAGAATAGTTTTTTTTCCTAACTACTATTGTCGGTAATTTAAGGATCAGCGAGAGAAAAAGGTATAATATATCGGCACGCTTGAACTACAGTAAACGACATGATTGGCTTTATTGGGCTCGGTAAATCTATATTGATATGCCGTGGCGATTCAAAGCTGCCCTAAAGCTGGATACGGGTTTCACGACTGTATTTTATTTATTTTCTATGTATCTATATTTATATTTATATTATGAATCTCTATCGGTTCCTGATGTGATCCAACTTACAATTCTTAAAAGTATATTGCTATGGAATTTATCCAAGAACTAGATACCATAGAACCCCTTGCTACGGTATGCTAGAGGTATTTTATTAGACATCTTTTCGAAAGTTATCACGTTTACCGATTTATTAGGCTATGATAATGAGGTGGCTTTAGGGATTACAACTTATGAAGTGAAGTCTCGTTTGCATTAGGTTTTGTAAACTTTAAATTTGTAAACGTAACACAAATATTTACAATCTAGGTATAATGATCTATAAGAGAGCATGGCAGGCCTATTGAATTAAAGATTATTTAATATGCTATGCATTGAGAATACCAGCTGAGATCTTTTATAGTTAGTTATATTGACGAATTTTGCTTGATGTTGCCATTCAAAATTCAACCTTAGTATTTTTACTATCCTATGTGTTTGACGAGCTTAGCAGCTTACATGCGTGTCTTAGCGTCCTTGGTCTCTGATCTTCTAATCTTCCTTATCAACCTTAAGTGCGCTTTCCTGGTTGTCCAACGTCCGCCTTTCTTGGATGCGCTACCTCGTCTGTACTCCTGTACGCTTCAGGGCCCTTCCTCGGCGGCCATCATGTTCTCCTGACGGTCTCCGTGTTCTACTCCGACTGACTGTACATACCTGTTGGTACTTTTATGAAACGTCCCCCTCATACCACTAATAACACAGCTGTTTTACTACCTGTGGGCCACCGACATACTATCAGGCGGGAAATGCATACCCTGTTTAATAAAATCTAACTATTTCTTCCCTTTTCATGCTGGTATTTTTTCGTAAATAGCATTATATTTACATTAGATCAGCTAAACTACTAATAAAAAATATATTAATAAAATATATTAAAGAATTTAATGAATAACTAATGGAGAAAAAATAAAAAATAGAGACAACTAATTTCAATCGGAAAAGCCGAGATCACCTGATCAGTTCCGATTGTATTAACAGTTTCGTTATCTTTTGCTAAACTTTTAAATTCTTAGGAGGAAGAAAATATTTATTTGTTATTCCCACCTTGAGAAAAGCAAAAAAAAGAATTTAGATAGCAACATAAAAATAAAAATATTTTGATCATAATGTTAACCTTTTTTCGGTCTTTTGATATTCCTTTTTCAAATATAACAATAATTTCAACATGAACCAACCAATCTAAGCTCCACAAAAATGCACAATTGTATAATTGACGAAGGATAACAATTCATTTTTTGACCGTTTCTCCTCCATTAAGAATTGCTTACTTTTTCTATCCATAATGTCTCTTCCATAACTCCCCTCAATTATCAGCAATTTCTTCATCATCTTAAATTTCTATATTTCGATCTAATCTACAATTTATATATAGGTAACCTGATTATGTGAAATATAAATACTCCTTAGCTAGACTATAAGCTATCAGCCTGCTTTTGTTCTTAGAAGAGTTTTCATTTTATTTTTTAACACATGCTATTATTGATTAAATGTTCACCTTAAATGACAACACTAGATTGCGTCTGAATTAAGAAGCATTTTTGAAAAATATTAAGTCACGTCTGATACAAATAAACATAGTTATGTTCCGTTTTGAACAGATAGAAAATTCTGGATAGAATTTGATAAAATTTAGACATTAGTCAACATGGATGAGGCGTTTTCGAAACATAAGCTTATCGGGAAAATAAATTTAAGCCTGCGTAACTTAAAGTAAGGGATGGAGTTTGATATGGGAAAAAATACAAACCAACCCGCATAATCCTTCATTCAAAATATTCGGCATATTTTATTTATTTATTTATTTTATTTTATTTTTTTTTTATGAGTACAAAACTTCCGTACCTTTGGAAGGGACGAAGCAAAATATTTCTTTTAAAAACCGATTCATATCGGTCCCCATATACATCCCAGCATTTACTTCGCATTGCTTTTACTTCTTTTTTACATATTCAACCGCTCAGGATAAGATAAGTAAGCAGTTTTTTTTTTCGCTTGACAATGATGCCGCGTAATTTTTTTAGCATAAGAAGATGATCGCGAATTAATTGAACTCAAGTGCTGTGACGAAAAAAGTTTGTGAACCGCTGATTCATATTTCCACTTTAACCGTACGTGAATAATGAGTATTTCATTTTATAATTTTTTACTGTTTCAGAATAAATTGATCCTTCATATGTGATACGTAATGGTGAAGGTTATATGCAAAAAATATCCAATAACTTCGATATTGAAGGACAATCGCCATGTGTTATAAAATGAAGCAGATAAAAGCCAAGATATCGGTTAGAAAATAAGACAAACAGAAGGCAAACTCTCGATTCAAAGAAGATAATAAAAGAAGCCCAAGAGATAACAGTTCTTAGCAATCTCCTTGATGGATTTACCAGTCATAGTCATCAATCTCAATTTAGCAATCACTTTGGTTATTCCATCCCAGAAATGCTGAAACTCTTTTTTTGTTCTATATCCTTTCTTCTACTAAGATATGGGTAAGAGGATACTTTTTTTATAGCCATCCTTGTGAATGGTAAAGCTTAGTAATTTTAATTTGCCTCGTCTTAATAATAAAAATGTATTCTGAATAGAAAATTTTAATTTTCTGCAAATGCATACTTACAGTATCATATAGTCGATTTATAAATACGACATATAAATAGATATATATATATATATATATATATATATATATATATATATATATATATATATATATATATATATATATATGTATAGATATATGTATCTATATAATTTACTTTGCAGAATAACTAAGCACGTTATGGTAGTTGCGTTTCGGTAACTGCAGTGGTTAGGGAGTCATTCGAATTATTAATGCAAGTCCATAAAGTGGGAGTAAATTCACGACATCAAAATTATAAGGTTAACCATAGAAAAATTTTATGAACGAAGATAGACCGTGAAATGATAGTAAAATATATTTTATAATTGCGGTTATCA
The DNA here is from genome assembly GCF_000696795.3 of Halyomorpha halys. NCBI lineage: Eukaryota > Metazoa > Arthropoda > Insecta > Hemiptera > Pentatomidae > Halyomorpha > Halyomorpha halys. The sequence continues at coordinate 1,746,122 of NW_027115338.1, read as the reverse complement.
AAAAGAAATAAGTGAATTTATGAGAACTGATACGAGAAAAAAATTTTTTTTAAGAAAGCTTTGTGTGTGTTTTTTCTTGTTTTATGATGGTTTTTATGAGGGTATGTGGACATCTTCAAAAGACAGGGATAGGCCGCTATCCGTGTGTGGGATTTTTACTATTTAAACCACCACCCTACACATGTCCATTCCTCTCCACGGGACCGCTGTTAGGCATAACTTTATAAAGGGAAATGGCTGAGTGCCACCTCATTTTTCTCTTCTTGTTTCTTGTTTTCCATGTTAATCCCTCCTTCTGGTCCTTTCTTCCGCTTTCAACCTCAAGGACGACTGTGCATATGGCTCAGGCTGTCAGAGCGTAGCATATGGCTCACCACGTTTTCTGGTGTTATACACAGTCTCTCCAATTCGCTTTTTTCTGCCGCGAAGCAAATGCAAGCGAAAAATGCCTGCTCCGCTGTTTCCTCGACAGTCTGACATGCAGGGCATTCTGCGGTGTTGTCCAGTTTGACTCGGGTATGGTACGCAAAAGTATTTATGTTCTGTCAACAGTTGGGTTACGTAAAAATCCACCTCACGACGCCGGCGACCATACCACAAGCTCACATCGGGTTTAGCCTGCGAGTCCACCTCCCGGAATCAGCAGCCTCCCAATGCTGTAGCCACTATTCGATGGTTATTTTCCGCTATTCTTCTCTGGAAACGTGAGAGCGTCGTTCATAGTGCCTGCTTTCTTTCTTCAAGAAAGAGTTCCACAAGTGGGATTCTGGCTATCACGCACACCGCCACATAGGAATCAGTTCTAGCAAGTGTCTGTATGTGTGTGCGTCTGTATGTGCGGGTGCGTGTGTATCACATAACCAAACTAAATAGTCATTTACTAACAACGTGCATTAAGTATACATTTACAACCAAATTTAACATGGGTCACAGCTAGTTTAACAATAGTCATAAGATAATGTGATATAGATAGGAATCCAAATATTTCTCATTACTAACCTTTATCTTCTAAAAGAGTTTTCTCACTGAAACAGAAAAAATTATATTATTTAATTTATAATTTATATAATATACATACATACATACATACATACATACATACATACATACATACATACATACATACATACATACATACATACATATATACATAGTATATGATCATGTATAAGTTACGGTACGGGATTTACGGAGTCAGCTGTTATTTCAATGTCAGCTGACTGAG
>NW_027115338.1:1739122-1741977 GCF_000696795.3 Halyomorpha halys | reverse complement strand
CTTATTCCTTCTTCTCTTTTTTGACATTTTGCTTTCGCCAATACCTAACTTATATAGGAAATCATAGTTACAATTGTTATTTTACTTAGATCACTTAAGTTTAGTTTTTTATTGGTTGTTATATTCTAAGTTATGTCATTTATATCATATTCCATACCTCATATTAGCTTCTTCAATTTTAATTCCTCATTATTGAATTCTTTTTTTATATTCTGAATTTGTATTTATGAATCAAGGAACATTCTGCTTTATTTATATCAAATATTTTATTATCGCTATATTAAGTAACAGATAAACCGTGGCCTAATACAAAAGAAGTATCCGTGCTGAGTGCATAGGATAGTTTAGAATTTAAGGATATTGATATTTGAAGGAGCTATGAGACGAAATATCGCCTAAAAAGTTTAGTGACTGTCCAAAGACACTTCCTTCCAAAGAATATCGAAATATTCTTTGGAAGGAAGTATGCACTTGCGGCGCCAGTATTTTTTAGAACTCGTCCTATACGTGTATAACGTGCATAGGAGTTGATCCTGAAAATTTAAGCTATTTATAAATTTGTTTCATATCTTCCAATATTAGCAAGAGAATATGAAATTCCCCAATACTCAAGGTAAACTTTATTATATGATGGCAAAGGAAATCAGATTTCCATAGAATACATTACACCCCTCTAATATAAAACAATATTCCATAATAATAATAATGGAAAATCATATTCATGAGTAAGTTACTTACATAATTACAACAGTCAATATGTACAGAAGAATACCAACAATAGGGCAGAGTCAAAGAGGACTCCTATTGTTTATCAGAGGTTGCTAATTAGGCGAAATAATACTTCGCTTCAGGGATTGTGATATCAGTTTTCATAATTTGATTAGTTCCACGAAGGGAAAATTATATATAAAGCTTTGTAAAAGATTATAGGTAATATTTCTCATACAGAACTGCTTAATTTAATAATAATATAAATTAGGAGGAAAACGGATGTTAACTCCGATGAAAAACTTTTTTTTTAAATATTAACAAGAAACATGAAATCAGGATTCAGTTTAATTTACGAAATTAAATAAGGTACCGGATGTAGTAGAAACTATATTGTAATAATATAGATTTCGTTTTCATATGAAATATCGCATGAGTATGTTCTCAACTAGTATGTAATCACTATCAGAATCGTAAGGGCTGTGATAGTGTAAATTCTTGAAAAAGTACGATAATGATATTTTTTTAAAAATGATGTGAATAGTCCTAAAAATTTGTCGAATGTTGGTGATTAATTCAATGAATAATGAAAGTTAGTTCGGCCACTCTTGAGCCTTCTACTAAACCATTACAAGCTGTCTCACTTGCAGTACATTCTTCATTTGTGTGTTACCATGCATGCACAGAAAGATCCTTGCATATGGGCGTTTAAAAATGAATAAATTCAGAGCCATAAGAGTCTTAGATGTCGTCCATCTAGTGAAGGGTCTATTTTGTGGCGATTTAAAACGTTTCTAATACTAACGAGGGTTCCACGAACTGCATTATATTTATTTATCTATATATTTACATTTATATTATGTATCTCTATCTGATTGGAACCGACTTACAATTTTCAGAAGTGGATTGCTATACATTTAATCCATGAACTAGATACCATAGACCACCTTGCTATGGTATACTAGATGTAATTGTATGTAATTAATTATTAGATATCTTCTTCAACGGTATCATGTCTATCAATTTATTAGACTATGATAATGAGGCGGCAGAAAGGGATTCTGAATTATAAAGTAAAGTCTGGTTTAAGTTATTCTATATTGAATTAAATCCTTACCATTCAGGTATACTGAAATATGAGAAAGCATGGTAGACCTATTGACTTAAAGTTTATTTAATATGCTATGAATTGAGAATACCAGATGGGATTATTGACTCATTTTAATCATTTTTTATTGTTATTAACATTTAAAATGCTAACTTGGAATATTACCAAGCTTATGTGTCTGGCGGGTTTAGTGGTATTCAGGCAGTTCTTAGTGTCGTTGGTCCATGGTCCATGCCTTCAGATCTTTCTCCTCTGCCTTGAGTGTGCTTGCCTGGTTGTTCTGTACTGTCCCTTTTCAGAGTCCTTCCTGGACTGTCATTGTAGCATTGTACTCCTGACTCCTATGTGTTACCTTGCCTTCTGCTAATACTTCCTCCCCTCTGCTTTCTTTCTAGTCATTCAGTGGCTACTTCGGTTTGGGGGCGTTGACCATTTACCTCAGCCGGATTCTCTTTTCTTGTCCCAGATGTCTTTATTGTTCTCGCTTATCTGGTCCAGAGCGGAGGAGTATGGGTGTATTCATGTGTTTGGTCATGGCTGTACATGATTGGTACAAGAGACCCTCTCCGGTAGCTTGTCATTTATCTCTCTTATCTCTGAGGAACTGCATCAAAAGTCTCGGAGTAACTCGCCATTGCCTAACAAATAGTGTTTAAGGAGGACAGGCCTACCTGACTTGGCTGTCCTTAACGGTGGGCTTCCTTTATGGCTGCTTATGACGCAGGTTTGCCGACCATACTTTTTTAGCCCCTTTATCATGCCGTTACCCAAACAGATGAGGAAGTCCCTATTTGGCATGCCCATAAAGGAACTGTCAAGACCGACAAAGTACACCCCGACTGCCTATTTAAGTAAATATAACTTAACTTCTTTTCTTTTTCCTTATGCTCTAATATTCGCTCAAGGCGCTCGACTAAACCAAATTTAAAAATTCTTAGACGTCAACTTCAGTAAGAACCCATAAATATGTTAAAGTTTTTTTTTTTTTTTTTTTTTTTAATAACTAACTTGTTTAAAATATACAATAACATTACATTAA
>NW_027115338.1:1734509-1736471 GCF_000696795.3 Halyomorpha halys | reverse complement strand
TGAGGTTATATCAGTTGGATTGTAGTTGAGATGTGGATGAAGCTGTGAATGTTAAAGTTTAAATGCAAAAAACTTCGTCTCTTGGGACAGACAGAAGTTATTTCTCGAGTTCTTTTTTTTTTTTTTTAAATCACTAATAATAAAGGATAGCTACTATGATTAGCAATGAAAAATGATAATATATGTTATAATATACCAATATAATTAAACTTGTATCAAAAAGTATTTTAAAAATAATCATAAGAAATCAACCCTTAAATTTCTTCATTTTTTATTTTATTTTTAATCAAAGCAAATACAACATAATAAATATTTTACTTCAAACGTTAAAACTTGATATAGAAGATATTCTGAAGGTTTTCAATATTTTATATTTTTAAAAAAGGAGAAATGCTACATGAATACGACAACATTTAGGACGAATTGGAATTGAGTTTTCTGTGGCTATTACGACCTGAATACTATTCCAATTTGTCACAGTCGAGGGAACGTGCTGAAGAAACATTCTAATATATGCCAATACTAATAAAGAGGAAATATAACATCTTCTGAAATTCTGAATATCTTCTGAAGAGAAGGTTTTTTTTTTTTATCAAGACTGTTCAGAATAAAAAAAAAAAAAAAAGAATGCCGAATTTAACCAAGTTCCTGAAGCTCCAAAGATAGAATAGTTGCATGGGGTAAGGTAGATAAAGCAATGATTTGTTTAATGAGGTATGTATATCATGAGAAGTTCCGTAAAGCGATACTTAGTTAATAGAGATATTTAAAATTAAAAAGAGAAGTTCAAATGAAAAATTAATCTATATACTGCTTTATGGCACATAGTACAACAGAATATAATAGAAAGAGATAAAGGATCTTAGAAGCAGAATATATGGTATATGTAAAAAAAATATTAACCTTTCTCATGCAATAAATTTGCCTTTATATTCATTATTTTCTGCTGAATAAGAGAAACTTCCCTAGAAGTCCAGCTACTAAAAATACACCTGGAAATAAGTTTTAATTGTTTGAATAGGTAGGTGCAGTCTAAACATTGTGGAGCTCTCATAGCTATTGCCACAAGCAAGGTGTGGTTCAGATACGCGCGAAGTACGCTCCGATGTGGGCAAAATGTTTCCACCGAATATAAACCTGGAAATAGTTTTAAACTATAGGTAGGTGTTGTCTTAAATAAGATGCGATTTGTGTACCAGAAATAGAGCTCAGACATAAGCAAGATTCACCCATGCAATATAACCCTGAAATTTCCCTTATTTTCTTTCAAACATTTACTTAATTCAAAAATTTCACGAATTAAACCAATTTCCGTACTGTAAGGAAAGTCTTCGATTTCGGGCACTGATACGCCTTTCGACCACAAAAGAAAAAACACATAACGTTGCTAGAAACTTGCATAGACATAACAACAAATAAACAAACCATGCATCATCAACGCAAAACGACAGTGCTACCAACGTACAAACGAAAATTTTATTAATTTTTAAATCACTTAATAAGTTTTGGAGATATATACTCATTAATAAAATAAATTTTCAGACCCAACTTTTAATACCAGCATTCTACACATGCAGTACCTAAAAAATTCTATTTTCTGACACTTTTTCTAGATAGAGTTTTACTAACTAATTAAAATGCAATTTCACATAACATCTATTGAAGAATGGTGTAAAAACTGGAGAATCAAAATAAATCCTGACAAATCCCATCAGATCACCTTTACTCTCCGTCGTAAACCTCTGTCCTCCTGTCCTACAGTATCCTTTCTAAATAATCCACTAACGCCTGTTGAACAGATTCGATACTTAGACTCCATCTTGACAAGAGACTTACTTGGAATCCACACACAAGACTGAAACGACAAGAAACTCCTCGTAGATTCCGATTGCTACAACACTTACTTGATAAACACTCTAAACCTCCCATTCACTACAAAAAATTAGTATACACTACGATAAT
>NW_027115338.1:1728345-1734114 GCF_000696795.3 Halyomorpha halys | reverse complement strand
GTTTGAAGTACCACCAATGGGTGGTTCCTTCCCAAGATTTTCTAGTGTATATGAAACATACAACATATTTAGTTATTGTATTATTTTGTACAGTTGTAAATTACATTAAATAAATAAATAAAAAAAAAATAAAAAAATGCAATTTAATTTTTTTATCAAATGTAATGTATAAGTTGTTGTACTAATTGTTCGTACAAAACGAAGGCACTACAAAAACATAACTAAATTGCGAATAAATATTGACTTACCCTCGTAGTTGCAAATATTTCAAGGAATGATTATTTTTTATTTTATTGATCTATAGAATTATCTAAAGTTATCGCTTTCCAAAAGTATCAGTTGACAGCAACTAGAAACTTTTTATTATGGATGGATATCGGACGATAAATCTTTTCAGGAGGAACATTGTTTTCAAACTGTTTGGCTAAGGGGGCTACTATTTGTTGGATGGTAAGATATTGAGAGAAATGCCTTGTTTACTCTGATGTTCCGACCTGCCACATCAATATTTACCAGCAGCCCCATCTGGATAGATACATTTAGGTTGGAATAAGTTTATCAAGTTATCATGATTCTAAAATATACGTTTTATGTCAATAAGAGATAATAAAAAAAAGTGTAATAATCAATAAATTTTTATTTATACTTCTTATGGAATATTTCCTCCATCTTCACAAATAGTCGAGGTTAATTTTTAAGTATGATTCATTCCAAGTATATCACTGATCCACATACACGCCCCAAATCAAACTATCGACCATCAATCCACATACCTAAGAGTTTTAGTTGATAAAAATATTTATACTAACGAAACTTTCAAAAGTTAGTAAATTTGATTATTTATTCAATACATATTCGTTACAATATATAAATTTGAAATTTTAAGTTTTTTATGCATCAACGCAGGTTTTTTTCATTGAACATTTGAATATTGTTTTCGGTGAATAGTAGAGATAAACATAAGCGTAATACTCAATATATTTTTATTTCTAATACTTATGTAATATTATCCCTCATCTTCACAAATAATCGAGGTACGTCTCCATGAAACCTATCATTCGCCCTATCGAAATAATATGGTGGATCGTAATGACGATTTTCAAAGATTATCAAGAGGCGACCTTTGGCCAAGTCTTAAAAAAACATTGGCCCAAGGTATCGGTTTATTATTATAAAGGTTTATTATTAAAAATAATCTGCCGGATAAATATTAATTTCATAGCTACATTCATAATGGAAACATTATAAGTTTATTTGTCCTATCGTTTTCAATGCAACTTTTTTATGTTTTTGCTATGCCACTGCCCAACATAGTGAGTGACTACCGAGTAAATTGTGGGGTACTAGGTACCCCACAATTCTAAAGAGCATTGCATACAATCCTATACGGAGCATTGTAATACAATCCTAAAGAGCATTGGCATATTAAATGATAATTATGCTTTAATAGTAGAGATGATTTATGATTTATGTTATTATAATATTTTGTTCTAAAATAATATCACAATGAACAATAATTATGAATACATACAGTTCATAGTATTTCGTGTCCATACCGATGTACACTAACTGGTTTTTCTAAATGTTAATTTGATCAGCATGTAATTTAAAATTAATAATATTGCTTGATAGATTTCTTGACTAATACTGTTGTGACTGTATTGGGCAAGACTTTGAGGATGAAGGTTAAAATATTCAAATGTGATTATAACTGAATTCTGCAAGTATGAGAGCGAACTATGACTACTGGAATTTTCTTATATCACTGTTAATTTAAAAAAAAACTAATAAATTAATTTAAATTAAATTAATTAATTTAAAAATAAACTAAATGCTTTTCAGGAAAATATTGTAATGATACGTTTGAAAATATTTTTAATACAAGAAAGAATGATGTATTATATCTTCAGTATAAAATTGCTTTAAAAAATAAAGGTGTTGTGAATTAAAGATTCTAAAATAGGAATCTTCTAAAGTAATATTTAGAAAATTATTTGTATCTGTTCCTTTATACTACTTTCATATTTCCGAGAATTATCTCCATCATTATGGGAAGGAGTATATTCGACCATTGGTGATAAATTATAGACATGAAATATGAGGGCTGGGATCAGCGTTAGTTTGGCAGCTGTCTTTCCCAACGTCCGGACTTCCCTATGTTCGATCCTTGGTCATTGTATTCGTGATGAATGTTTTTCAGGATGTATCCCAATTCTTGAATTGACGGGCCATTCCTTTCCTGCTTTTAGGTTTATCCTGTTTTGGCTTATAATTTTCTCTATGCTAAGATTGATAGTTTTATTTTCGAATATTTTTGGTACTTTTACAATTTTATTGATTGTTTTTTTTTTTTAGTTATGTATCGGCGTTCTTAAGTAAAGGAAGTCAAGGGATCTTTGAAAAAGTCAAATTAGGAGATACATTTCTCAAATATTAACAACTTAGAAAGAATATTTACAAAAATAAAATAAAATATTAAATAAATTATTAAGGGAACAATGAGTGATATTGTTCACTGAGCATTAGTTGTATACATGCTTTGTAGTATACAGGAACTATTGAGAGCAAAAGTAGTGTAAGTCATGGTTTTTGCAAAATTAATTTTCATCAAATACTTGGATATCCTGTCTCAATACTCTTCGTCTGATCCTTTCGATATTTGTTTCCATACTGGAACGTAGTTTTTTTCCCATGCAAAAATGTGTATATATATTCAACAGATTGCTAGGTAATTTTAAGAATTGTGCATAAAAATATTACAAGGGAAATCCACTTCATCCTCAATATATATCCTCAATAGAAAATTTACAACAGATAACTGAATTAGGTAATATCAAATGGAGAATCCCTTTTGAACCAAGCATGTCAATACAACGCTTTTGATCTGGATGTACCACAATAAGAAGAACCATTCTATGATTAAAATGAAATTAATAAAAATTGAAACGGATTTTATTAAATGATAAATGTCATAATACATTTCAAAATTATACATAATACAAATAAGCCGTGCAATGAACGTTAAGGGCTGGATAAAAATTCATTGTCATTATATCGGATTATGAAATGTACCGTGACACGGTATTTATTTTTGTTTAGGGAACCAACCATTCTATAGAGCTCATATATCACTAATATTAGTTGAGATATACTTTTCTTCGTAAGAAAAAAAGTTTTTTGTTTGTTTATTTTTATTTGTTTTGTAATTAGACAATAATGTTAGAAATCTTTGTAAAAAGTGTTTAATAAATAGTACACTCAGTGTCTCTCTAAATTTAAAAATGTGTTAGTTGATATGTTGTTTAGGTAATTATGTTTAATAATGAAATTTTTAAATAATAAAAGTATTTAATTTTATTAACTGACAATAAACTAAAAATACTAAATTTTTAACCTCGAACAGTTCTGTCATTCCTCTCAAAACTGTATCTCCCACTTTTTAATTAATTTTAATTATTTATTATTTGATTATTTGTTTTTGGACCCTTCTGTGGGAAACAATAATTGCCAAGTACAAACTATAAACAGAAAGTTTTTTTCAATTGCTGAACCGTTGTTTTACCCGGAGGTATTTGAGGTTGGTTAGTGTGCGGCCATTTTGTACGGAAGGGCGATGTGATTATTTTATTTTCAAACCTCTTTATTTTCATATATGGTTACAGAATACAAATATATAATACAATACATTATATATATACAAATTTACATGATATCTTCGATGTAAATTCAGTGTCACATAAATCACATTTCGGGGCGATGTGATTAACAGTTAAATGAGATATTTTAAAGAAAGAAAATTGTAACAATAAAAAATTGTAACAAAGAAAATTGTCATCCGTCGTTAGTAAAATAAAATAAGTCTGGAATAATATAATTTAATTTTTTTTTAGTTTTTTAAAATATTCAGATTCAAATAGAGATCGAACCCCATCACCCGGTGAGTAGTGATTAAATTAGAATTTCTCAAACTATTTTATTAAAAATATTACAGAAACTCCTCTAAATATTATGGAATAAAAGTACAAGGAACTAAATGAGCATTGTAAGGTAATAAAAGGAGAGTCAGAGCGGTTTAAAAACTAAAAATAAGCAGTGTAAACTGTATGTATCTATGCTATATCTATATAGTAATATATATAACAGCTACATTTATCTATATAGCTGGTTAATAAGAACTCTATCCAATATCATCGCAATTTCGAAGCACAATTTAAATACATATTAATTTTTATCTTTGATCAATAAAGTGAATATATTATGAATACTTTATTATATTGTATTATTTATTGACAGATCGCACATGTCATCTGTCAAAATGAAACTAGTTTTACGGCTTATACCAGAGAATAACACGTAAGTAATTTAATGCCCTGATAAATGTCCACTAGATAGTAGGGATGCGACATCGATGTTTTTAAGCCGATATTTTCTAAATATTGTTGTTTTGTCCCAATTTTACATTTTTTTTTCAAAAGTAACTAAATGAAAACCAAAAATTTACAGTATAAATAGATTCCTATCAACAATGTGGTCGAATAATAAAATACCTCCAACCTTCACGCTAACGACATGATAGAGATAAATTACGACTAGAAAAACAACGATGTTTTAAAATATCTTTGCTCAATATCAAAATACCATATCAAAAAAATCTTTGCCAAAAATACATCGTATTTTTGAACAACCATTTCAGTAACTCAAGGTCTGTTCCAACGACGACGTATAGTCCGGCCAGTCGGAAGTGGTTTTTGAAAAAAATAATGCAACATTGATAAAAAAAACATCGATGTTTTGAAATATCAATGTTCAATATTACAATAATGTTGCTTACAATACATTACACAGAATACATCAATGTTTTTGAACAATTATTTCAGAAAGACAAGGTCTGTTCCAACGATCCCGTATTCTAAGGCCTGTCAGAACTGGTTTTTGAAACTAAGAATCCTATATCAAATACAAAAAACATCGATGTTTTAAAATATCGTTACGTACAATACATTACCCAAAAAACATCGATGTTTTTGAACATCCATTTGAATAACATTTCAGAAACAACTATTTCAGAAACATAAGGTCTGTTGCAACGATCACGCATTCTACGTCCTTTCAGAAGAGGTTTTTGAAACGAAGAATCCTATATCGACTACAAAAATCTTCGATGGTTTAAAATATCGTTACTTACAATTTATAACCCAAAAACATCGATGTTTTAAAATATCGTTACTTACAATACATTACCCAAAAATCATCGATGTTTTTGAACATCTATTTGAATAACATAAGGTCTGTTCCAACGATCCCGTGTCCTAAGGCCTGTAAGAAGTGGTTTTTGAAACAAAGAATCCGACATCGACTACAAAAAACATCGATGTTTTAAAATATCGTTGGTTACAATACATTACTCAAAATACATCGATGTTTTTGAACAAGTATTTCAGAAACATAAGGTCTGTTCCAACGATCCCGTATTCTACGACCTGTCAGATATTTTTTTTGAAATTAAGAATCCTATATCGACTACAAAAAAAACATCGATGTTTTAAAATATCGTTACTTACAATATATTACCTAAATGTTCCTTATGTAACCGATCTAGCCCGAACCCGATATTATTCCTTCCATAATAAACTCCCTAACCACCCAAACCCACTCGTTTCTAACCTTGCTTCCACTTCCATTCCTGGCAATCCTCCGAGGCGCCTGAAAAGAAGATGGCCTCGTGACCTTATATTGTAAACTGTTTTTAGAGTTCTACTACTGGGTAGT
>NW_027115338.1:1699719-1728150 GCF_000696795.3 Halyomorpha halys | reverse complement strand
TGTCAGATATTTTTTTAAACAAAGAATCCGACATCGACTAAAAAAAACATCGATGTTTTTAAAATATCATTGCTTACAATACGTAACCGAAAAACATCGATGTTTTAAAATATCGTTACTCACAATACATTACCCAAAATACATCGATGTTTTTTGTAGTCGATGTCGGATTCTTAAGTTTCAAAAACCACTTCTTACAGGCCGTAGTTGGAACAAACCTTGTTTCTGAAATAGTTGTTCAAAAGCATCGATGTATTTTGATTAATGTATTGTAAACAACGAGATTTTAGAACATCGGTGTTTTTTGTAGTCGATGTCGGATTCTTAGTTTCATAAAGCACTTCCTACAGGCCGTAGGACGCAGCATCGTTGGAACAGACCTTATGTTTCTGATATAGTTGTTCAAAAACATTGATGTATGTTGAGTAATGTATTGTAACCAACGAGATTTTAGAACATCGATGTTTTTTGTAGTCGATGTTGGATTCTTAGTTTCAAAAACCACTTCTTTAGGCGTTGATGGCCAGAAGGTTTTACGCCTTTAAGGAACAAACAACAACAACAAAACAACTTCTGACAGGCCGTGGAATGCGTGATCGTTGGAACAGACCTTATGTTCTTCAAATGGATGTTCAAAAACATCGATGTATTTTGGGTAATGTATTGTAAGCAATGATATTTTAAAAATATCAACGGTTTTTGTTGTCGATGTCGGATTCTTAGTTCCAAAACCTACTTCTGACAGGCCGTAGAATCCGTGATCGTTCGAACAGACCTTATGTTTCTGAAATAGTTGTTCAAAAACATCGATGTTTTTGGGGTAATTTATTGTAAGCAACTATATTTTAAAACATTGAGGTTTTTTTTTATTTCATGTCCTATTGGTTGATTCAAAAAGCACTTCTGACTGGCCGGAGCATGCGCAGTCTTTAGAACTGTCTTTATGTTACAGAAATGGTTAAAAAAAACATCGATGTTTTTTTGTCGGTTTTTTTAACATCGATGTTTTAGTATTGAACATCGATGTTTTAAAACATTTAATTTTTTTTATCGATGTCGCATCCCTACTAGATAGGTCATGTGTGCCCGAGTAAAGCAAAATGTTTAATTTTTAAGCTGTTATTTCTTTAAAAAGTATCCATAAAAGAAACCATATTGTAAAAATTACAATAACAAAGAAATACATTAAACTGCATTCTTATTTTTAAAAATGATATTATTTATTTATTAGTAACAGAATTTAAAAAATCACATAAATAGTACAAAAGATCTGAATTATTCATTTTAAAAATTAAAATCACCATATTTTCAAACCATGAAATTCATATTTACGCCAATAAGTGTATAAATAACACATTATATCGCACCTTCAATGTTATACTAAAATTATCAAAATATTTTTATTTTATATTAACACTCATTTTTGTTTAAAAACGTAAATGTATAATAAGTCTATATGAATTAACGCATTAGAGATTAAATACATAAATGTAAACAAATATGATTTATAATATAAAGTAAAAATGTTTGGAATCCGATAAAACTTTAAGTTAGATTAGTAATGCATAGGATGTGCGATATAAACAAATCTCACTGTAATAGTAAACATAATCAACTGAACCTCAACATCTATCCGATAAATACATGGCCAAGTTCAATTATAGCAGCTAAATTATTTTGGCTAAGTAATTAAACATTAATTAGGTTTGGTAACTTTAATTACACTAAATATTCACTTCAATATTCAACCAGAGTTTTGGTAGTTCAACAAACTGGGCAGAGTTTAATCAACAGCAACTTCAATCACACTATGGATGACCTTCAGAGAAACATTTAGAACGAGAATCGATTCAGAATGTATTTCGTTTGATAAGATACTACTTAAAAATAAAATATAGCAATATTTCCAAAAGTAATTCATAATTTAAAACAGGAAACATTATGTTGAATAAACATTTAAGACTGAAACGCTCCGCGGTATTGCCCCACCCATAGTCTCCACTCCACTGAGAAAACTGCAATTGAGGTGTAATCCGACAGGATTACACTTAACTTTGAAGGGCAAGGTAGCTAATGGATTAAATAATGAAATATAGTTTTAGCATTTATTAAAATATTAGATATTAGAACAACAACATAATATAAGGAAGGAGATTCAGCTTTTGTAATCTATTAAAGGTTTTGTCATTAATCTTTTAATCCCAATTTTTAGAATACCAATATAAATCCCATCTATATTATCTAAATTATCATAAATCTACTTGTTGGAGATACTACCATGCGTAGTTGGGTTTCGACAGAGGACGGTGGGGTGAGGAATTAAGAAGTAGCCCAAGAGACTGGAGTATAGTTTTTTATTTTCATAACAAGTAGCACTAATAAATAGTGCTGTTTACTTTCAATAGTTTCTGAGATAAACTATTTAAAAAAGTAACATTTTATAACAGAAAATCAGTGAGCAAAGTGAGATTATTTTGGGAAACCTATACCTTAGTACCTGTGAGCGCTGATGCACCGTGGTAGAGCACGATGCTACTAACTCCAAATACTAGAGTTGGAATCCAGCTGGGTAGAAAATTGTATCCGTGAGTCAACCCTGTGGGTTCTGAAGTCCTCCTGGAGTTACCCAGCCACATAAATTGGGTACCCTTAATGGGTAAAAATCTGGCGGTCTAGTGTTATTCTGACCAAATCACCTTCTTGCTCAACTATCGGTCCTTTAACAGTACTTTCCTACAAAGTACTGAACACCTGACCCTTAATGGGCTGTAGCAGTACAAATTTTAATTTAATGTTTAAGAACTCAGTACGTCAAACCATTGGAGTATTTTAATGTTCTATAAAGTTCTTAATGACATTTACAGAGTATCTTATATAGTTTAGGTTTCTGAAAGGAAATTACGCATATTTATTATTTTAAATAAAACAAGTTAAAAATAATTGAGGATTTTTATCTTCGGAACAGCCACCATTTTGTATTTCATCTAACTATGGTTCTCAGAGTCATCATTTTGTGATTTTAACTTTATATAGTTTTAATTAAAGTAATTAAAAACAGGGATGAAATAACTTCATATTTCCCCTTGGACTGTTTTATTGTAATAATACGACGAGAAGATAGTTGGGGGGTGCGGTCAAATTAAAACACAAATAAGTTTAAGTAACTTATTTAATCGGGCCAACGTGTCGGCTAGAATTTCTAGCCTTCATCAGGGCTAAGAACAGAACAAGATAACAGCCAATGAATATAGAAAATAAAAAATAAAATATAAACAGAATGACATAAAGTAAATAGTTTTACAGAATGGAATTAATAAAATAAAGTGATGAGAGAAGTGGAAAGTAAAATGTAAACATAGGTAATTGAATAAGTAGGTAAAATAACATAATTAAGGAAATAAAATAAAAATGAAGTTATATAATACAAAGAAATCTGAATATAATAGTTATTAATAATTTAAAAATTAAAATTATGGAAAGAAAAATAAAATTGAGAGAAAGAAAATATATGTAACCATAATAATAGATAAAGAGGTAAAATATAAGTAAAGTTCAACAAAAGAAATGAATAGAAAAAAAAATGAAAACAACAATAATAATATATGGTGAACATAACTAATAACGTGGGTAAGGAAAATTGAGAAAAGAGTAGAAAAGATTTGGGGGGGGGAGAGGTTAAATAAAGATAAGGGAAAAAGAGAATAAAACATAAAACGAACCTGCTAGCTTGAAATCTTACCGCCGAGTGCCTTCTGCGCAGAGAACGGTCAAACTCCGAATTAAAAAATACGTTACAACGATGACTAAGTGTTTTAAGAGGAAACGTTACAAGTGGGTAAAAAATAAAAAGTATGAAGTAGAAAATATTTTGAGGAGGAAAGCATGTGAGAGGGTGACGACAAATGGTTTTAGAAATAACTAATAAAGCACTGCGACAATTATATGTAATACATTTTCTTAAAATTTTTGTTTCATTCTCCCTTACCGTGCAGAAATCCTTATTGACTATAGCTTGCCCACCCCCACCCTAGTTTTGACCCTAGCTACGCCCTTTACTATACTTATAGTTACAATGAGTATTATACCACATAAAAATATGTGACGCTGGCTAAATTAACTTAATTATGAGATATTGTTGTAATTAAGGAAATATTATATTTACATATTTATATATGTGGAGCGCACATCACACTGCATTCACTTAAAATCATTGGATTGAAATTAAATCTTACTCGTTTTAAAACGGCAACTTCCTAATAATTTACGATGGTGATACTTCCTCACACATTGCATTTTCATAGAAGTGAAACAGCAAGTAGTAATGTTTTTATGTTTAGTATAAATTACTCTATAAAAGGAATGTATCCTTGCACAAAATTATTTTGTACATTTCAAGATAATATATTTCAAGAAATTGATGTCATTATTTTATCAATATTACCAGGCCCCTATGTCTCCAATAAGTGGGTTGAGTTAATATGGCTTTACCTCGTTTTTAGATAAGACATAGTTCTCTATCTTTTCCAATCCTTTAGAACCTAAAAGCAAAAATATTTTAAATTTTTATCTCCCCTCCATCCAATAATTTTTTTCTTTAGAAAGTATTTCATAATTTTTCCCTCCCTTTGGAGCTCCACGTTCTATTCGTGATTTATCCGATATAAGCTCCTTTCAGTACCAATACTTGGGCAACTGAAGCACTATGAAGACTGATAAATAATTTAAACGTCTGCAAAAGTTTAAAAGGATGAAATCGGCTTCAATTTAGCGTGAGCATTTAAATTATAAGTCTATTACAACATGCTTACAGATAATTCATTGAATACAATTTAAATACAAACTTATTCTTCAATTTTAAATTTAGTCTCATGCTAAAGTATCAATGACGCAAGATTAATTAAAAGTCAAGAAATAATTCTGATGTAATGATCACACACTTTCTAGTATTCTACGCTTATCTATAGTAAAGTGGAATTCACACATTAATTTATTATTCAAAACTTGTCATTGGCACGTTGCGAACGCAATATCAACTGAACTCAAAGGTAGTGGAATAATAAAAGCGATATACGCCGGCAAATATAGTACCATGGACGAAATATAGTCGTTTGTTTATTATCGGGAATCGGCCCGGTTGCAGCTGGTGCCTGACACACTGCACAGCAGAACAAATAGCTGGTTGTATTGTTCCAACTGATTTCGGCAAGCATTGTAGGACGTTATTTCATTATTATGTGTACCAACAGAGCTTAGCTAAATGCATGTTGACTTAGTACATGTGATATTTGTTATTTTCCATCTGATGATTGCTGAAATGGCATAACGTCGTCGGTAAATTTTTTAGACTGAAATTTTCCAATTGTGTTTAAACAACTGTATTTTCTCTCTTATTTTATGGAGTTTTTCTCTTTTATAATAATTGTTTAGGTAAATAGATAGGTTTATCAGAAAACTAACATTATTGTACAAAATGAAACAAAAAGCAAGGGGAGAATAAACAAACTAAGTCACATCTGTAAGAACTAAACCTTCTAAACAATATTTTTATATAGATTGACTTAGAAGGGCAATTAAATTCCCATTTTTTTAATCATAAAAAATACTCCCTTCCTCTCCAAAAAAAATGGCAATTTGATAACATCATGAAACTACTTAGGCATCTTTTTTTAAAAAAAAAATTGAATAAATTTTATTTGACTACCAATGAAGATCTCTACTTCATATTTTTTTAAATCTTCTTCCCGCATGCCAACCGTAGCCATTTTTCCATAGCTGTAAATATCCATATGGACGAAATGCATAGGGTGCCGGATATCTAAAAGGCGTCGCAAGCTCTGATATGAAAAAAAAATACCTGGTTAAACTATAGACAAATTTCCAAAAATAAATAAACTCGATGAATAGAAATAGTTGTTGAGGGTAAATAAAAGCCAAAAGATAATAATGATAATAGGTAATTGGTAGGCTACCACTTACCACCCCTCTATTTTTTTCGTATTTCAATTTACCATCCACTCATTCGTATATATCATACATTGCTTCAATTCAATTTTTCATACAACATAGTATTCGATTTTATTTGTAGACCGTTGCGTTGGTTTCAGGAGCCTAAGGTGAGATATCACCAGAATCAAACTCCCATTTCTCCAATCGGCTACTTCCTCTTGTTGGCTAGTTTGAGATCTTTGCACTGCTATCAATCGTCGATGAATTTTGAATCTCTAGAAGTCTTGTAATAATTTCAATTGTTTAAATATAATATAAAAAATTAATTTGATATTTGTCTCCATTTATAGCTGATATCTAGATGTAGGAATTCTTACCATAGAAAGGAGACGGCAGAGTTGCCACTTCATATAAATGGATTGCGCCTTGGTGTATTCACTAGCACCACCCCTCGCACATGCTGGCGGCACCCGAAACGGGAACCACTGCACCTTCTACATACTTTCTGATCATCCGTTTCTTTCTCATGGATAGATTATTCCAAGTAAACCACAATGGTTCCTATTCATTCTCCTATTCTCAGTCCACTGGTGTCCCTCAAGGTAGTATCCTCGGTTTCGTCTTCAACACCGTCTATACAGCTGACATCCCAACCCCCAATCCTAACACTATCCTAACCACGTATGCCGATGACACATGTGTGCTCGCTGCTAATAATAACCCTTTAATTGCACCCTAAACTGTCCAATCCCATATCAGAGCCCTCGATAATGGTGTAGTAATTGGAGGATTAAAATTAATTCCAACAAATCCCATCAAATCACATTTACACTTCATCGTAAGCCTACCGACTGCTCTATAGTCTCCTTTAATAATGTTTTTCTTACCCCTGTCAAACAGATCCGCTACCTTGGACTACATCTGGACAAACTACTAACCTGGAATCCTCAAACAAGACTGAAACGACTGATTTCGACTATTACTTAACTATGAACTTCTGATTCATTACAAAAGACCGATCTACATGACTGTAATAAGGCCAATCAGCCATACGGAGTTGGGCTTTTGGGCTCCACTAAACCTTCGAATTCCTCTCATATTCAAAATCCTTCGTAAAATCCTCAATGCTCCTTACTTTGTCACAAATATAATCACACATAAAGACCTTGATGCTGGTCTTGCATTGACCTGCCAATGGGTAGTTTCTCTACACTTCATATTAACTGAGATAAAATTTACTAAATGTATTATAATGTACAGATTTAAATAGTAATAAATAAATGAATAAAAAAATTGGAAAAATAATTAAATCCTTAATATCATGTTCTAAAATAGGCATTTTCGTTAATTGCGTGATTACCAACATAAACGTCATGGAACTGGAACCCTCAGGGAATAATTAAACCCTCGATTGAAATGTATGTGCTCGTGTATGCTCACTAATGAGTCAGCTGGTCTACCCTATCATATACCCAATATTGGAACATTCTCGAGCTAAATTAATAGGAGCAATAAATTGCAATATCCTACGCCATCATCAGTAGCGGCAACCTAAATTGCTATTGCGTGACCTACCCATGGGGGCCGAGATGTATTGCAAAGATAACTAATAACTGGAACGGCTCTTTGAATAAGATAACAAGTCATCTTATATAAATGATGTACTTTAAGTACTATACTTTTATTTCTTTTTTTTCTCGTTTTTTTTTTTAAATCAATGAATTCAATATTTAAGACCAGTGCATTGTAAAAAATTGAAATTCAATCCGTACCTAAATTACATGCAGTAGTGGTTTGATATTTGCTTTGCATGTTTTTTTTTATTTATTTAAATATATCTCCTTTGTTACTATATAATATAAGTTAAAAATATATCTAACGATAATTCAAATATTTATAAGATATTCCCTTAGGTTCACAGTGAAGGAACTATTTACCCCTTTAGATGGGTAGAAGGCTGAGCAAAGCCTGAAGCGGGAGTGCTCTGTCAGTTTGCCTAGTGGGATTTAGCCTACACACAGGCCAGGCTTCACATAAATTCCCTTGTCATAATAGCTACTGCTGGTAATCTGCCCTCTACGTTTCCCGCTTTTGTTACCTGCATTTATCTGAGGTCAGGGCAGACATCGAGGAAGCAAATATCTGTTCGTTCGACAGAAGATCTATTTTTTCAACATTCGTTGATTTATTCTTTCTTAGTGTCTTGAGGATTTATAGAGTATGTAAACATAGATTCTATCTCTGGTTGTATAAAATCAGTGTTAATTCTTGTAAAGTTGGAACTAAAGGTTTACTTAACCATATTGATGCGCATTGGGCTTATGTTAAAAAAATTATTCTGTAGATTATTCCATCTTCTGGAAAATTGTAGCCAATCATTTGGGAATATGTGAAATTCTTTTCAATATAAAACTAAAATAATCTGAATCGGAACAGTATTAGATGTTTACTTTATATTTTTGAAATATTAACCTGGGACGGTTTAAAGCTAATGAAATCCTCAATTTATAAGTAAGAAGATTACGAATGGCACAGAGCTCAAAATGTATACATTTGTTTATAAGGTAACTTGGGGGTTGGTTGTACGTGCTGTAAGGTCTCACTCACTGTCTGATTGGTCAGTGTTTCTGAAAAACAACGACAAAAATGAAGATGAAATTATTAATATTATTTACCCATATCATATTAATGCGCACTAAACTTAGGTTTAAAAAAATAATTTCAAGAGCCTCAAATTAATTATTTTTTAAATAAATCAGAAACTTAATATCTTTTGGAAGATTATTGATACTCATTTGAAAGATGGTGAAATTTTCAACAACAAAAAACTAAAATAACCTAAATCAGCCTATTATTAACCTGAGATGGTTTAAAGCTGATGAAATCCTCGATTTATCCAGGTTCCAAAAGTTTTGATGAAAATAAAACATTATTGGCGCAGAACTATAGTTCAATAAGATTAATTCGGGCTGTGGATATTGCTGGAATCAAAGTCCTTGCCACCGATGGGAGCGATGTGATATTGAGGGAAAAATGTATTGTCCCCTTTTATCATGAGACAATATAATATAATATAAATATCATCTTAATATAAATTACAAGAGATAACTTAAACAAAAAAGTTTGATGTTTAACTTTCTAGTAATGATGGACAGTATGTACCGATTAAATAGATCGGAATATAGTTTGAGCTATGATATTTTCATACAGCAATTGATGTATTATCATTAATATACATTAAAGCAACAGTCATACATCTTGAGGGAGGGTGAGGAAGCCATCAGCAACTGATAGGAAATGCAATAGAAAATTGAAAAATAAATCGTTTTTATTTTCACGTTTTTATATTCAAAGGCTGAAATCTTTTTATTTTCACTTACCTATAAACAGAACAGTAAGCGGAAATATTGCGATCATGCGACCTTTCGAATTCTAGTTTCCTACGACAATACACGTTTTGACGACCCCTCAACGAAGTTTATAGTTTAGTAGTAAACAACAATTTAGCTCAGATACGGTTGTGCGAAACTACAATTACACATTTCAGACTGGTACATCCCTAACATGTTATAGAAACTTTTTATTTCGATAAATTCGGCTGGCCAGAAACACCACTTTTTTTAACGATGCAAGGTAGAATTCTTTTAAAAGTTCTGTGTGTGGAATTTTTGACATTCCATGGATATTCCATCCTTTGTTGCTTGAGGAACTCGGTTGCTAGTCATTGAGTCGCCATCTAGCACTCGTAAGGGAATAACGTTATTGTTAATGTCTGTGTAGGTGCACCACCTCTCTTCGGCGATCATCTCTATGATTGGCATCCTGAATACCATACACGCCTCATCATATGAAACTATGTCTGTATGTACGTGGTTATAGCTAACCTCAAAAACGATAAGTTGTACGAAACTGAGATGGCATAGTTGAGAGAGGGAGAGAGGGAGGGAGTGAGGGGGGAGGAGAGAGAGAGAGAGAGAGAGAGAGAGAGAGAGAGAGAGAGAGAGAGAGAGAGAGAGAGATTTCGGTAAGATCAGTTATACGTTATGAGCTCTGAGCCCTATAATTAAATTTTTTGGTGAACATGAACTATCCATAGATTCCAATCTTGAAATTCAATATATTGACAACATATGTTTCGAACTAGTTTCCCCTGGAGCTAATTTGGCCTGAACTTAATCAAGTGTTTCAGTGACACCTTATCGAATTCCGATTGGCAAACAATCAAGAGAAGGTATGCCGCCATGCACATTCCAACTTCACATCCGATAAACCAATAGTCTTCTAAACACTGCCTAACCAATTACTTCGCACCATATATCAACGTCTACCTGATCGGAGGTTAGGAGGAACTGCCAATTAAATATATAGATTGTCGTCATGCAACAGTGTGTTACAAAGCTACCGTTACAGAAGATTGTAAGATTTCCTCTTTCATTCCATTTCTTGAACATTTTTTTCATCGTCAGATATCGAACGTTCGTAAGTATTTAAATATATACAAGGATGTATAAATAAAAAATGTGAAATGTATTAAGGATATTAAGTATAGATATAAATATAAATATATATTTAAATCATAGGCACCACTAATTAAATGATAACGACCAAAGATAAATCGATCTCTAATTTAATTGTTTAATATTTTAATTTTTTAATAATATGAACAAATACAAGCAATCAGAAATAGTTTTATAAATAATGAAAAGTAGCATTTTATTTCCTTTTTTTCATAAAACGACACCTCCAAGTTTGGACTCCTCCTTAGAGTTCGGATTTCTTTAATAACCAATTTCTAGAACATGCTAAAACATAACTATTTATTTAGAAGAGATACAGTTATTCTCACGATTAAAATAGCATCCCGTCTTAAGAAAAATTATGTAAACACCAACAGTGTTACATTTGTACAAATAAGAGATGATAATCTCTGAAAATCACACAAACTATAAATGTAAAAACTACTAGTCATTTTTTGAGAGCTCTTCATTTTAATTCCATTACAAACTCCCTTTCTGATAATACGTAAACATTATAAGATATTGATATTTATTCTTAAAAAAAATAATGTTAAGTGGTAATTATTAAAGCCAAAAAGTTCACGGGTCAAGTTTAAGAGTTCTTGTTATACGTTAATAGAGTATTGAATATATAACTGAAAGTTATAAAGAAAGTTACAAAATTATAATTTATACCAAGACCAAGAAGTAATATCAAAGAGAAACCTGAAACTTTCTGAAGAATAATTATTCATTAATTTCAAACTTCTAACGAATCCCTGTAATTAGAGTCCTCTTGTTAGATGAAAGAAAAATTTGGCTTGGGTATTCTCCAATAAAGTATTCCTATTACAATATTATATCCACAGTTGTAAATTATTTAAAACAAGATACCAAGAACTAAATATGCTCTGATTTAATACGTTTAGAACACGTTTTACAAAGCCTATATTTATTACAATCTTGTATTTTCTAATAATATCTTATTTTATATCTTTTTGCTTTCAAATGTAACGTCATCTATCAAACGTCGAATTCCTTCCCCTCCCCTCCCCCTCCATTTTCCTGTTGTTATCTTCATCTGGCTTAATCTCATTCTTGTGCTCTGTCATTCATAAAGTTGGCTGTCCTACTTTGCTCATTATTTATCTTTTCTCTTGAGCTTTATGTGTTATTTCCCTTATTGTTGTCGTTTAACATCTACTGTTTTTTTTTAAATATTTCTATTTGGTCTACTTTTTTATTTGCTATTATCTCCGTTTTTATATTGCCTATTATTTTTTATAATTTTTGTTTATTAATACTTTTCACGGTACATCTTATTTTTATTTTCTTTAATTGACTGTATTCATTCTTAAATAAACTTTCACATATTTTAAATCATTTTTAACCATACCTTAGTTTACTTTTATTTCATGTTATCTATTCTCTTACTTTGTTACTTTATTTTAGTTGTTTGTATATTTTTTAGCCCTAATGAATCTCAGCAAAGGTGGGTGAAACGTTAGCTCACAATAAATAGTTGTTTACTATTTGAGTTATTCTGACCGCACCCTGACCGTCTTCCATTTATGTATTAATACGGTCAATCAAAGATGTTCCTATAAATTATAAATGATTTAGGCTGTAAAAGCTGAGAATTGGGTAATAGAGATAAACATCCCCAAGTTTTACCCGCAGCTTAAAACCATCAGGAAGCCGCCCAAGCACACGTCGTACTGATCGGCCAGAGGAACCACTTGCGCAACACTAGCGAACTCGAAATTACAGCTTGAAACAGGCCATCAATGCAATGACCTGGCAAATACCCAACCTTGTGAGTGACTGGAAAACTACAATCTGGCACGACTAACTGCGGAGGACTCACGAGTATCATCGTCAGTTCTGGAAGTTAGTGAGGACATTCGCCACAAAAAGAAGCAGGGTGCACCTAACTTCTGGTGCCAACCTGTTGACATCTGGGGAACAGGCCGAACTCCTGGTCACAAGCAATGCAGCGAAGGATGCTGGACGAACTGCTAGAACCCCATCACCTTCCCTTTGAACGACTACCGAGTCTCTATGGGAGCCAGTATTTTCAACTTTCAGTCAGCTAGAGCCGGAGCTACGTCGGACTAAAGGGAACAAGGTGTCTAGACAAGATGGAATACCATACGTACTGTTGAATATGCTCCTCAGAAAGCAGTACGGCCTTCTTGTTCGACATCTTCAACTCTTTCCTGCGGATTTCATACTTTCTCACTGCCTGGAAATAAGCGCTACTCAAGCCGGGGTAGAAAGATGACTTGACAGAGCACTATCGTCCGATCAGCCTCCTATCGCACATAAGCAAAATATTTGAGTGGCTAATTCACCATCATCTGATGCAGCACTGTAGCGAGGAGAAGATACCACCGGAGCAGACTGGATTCCAGAGAGGAGTAGCCTGCAAACACCACTTGGTCAAGCTACAGATGCATCATAAAGCATATGCGGAAGAACAGAGCCACAACCTTCATCTCTTTAGACTGCAGCCGAGTTTTTGAGAGCGTATCATACCCATTCCTAATTTGTCAACCAGAGAAATACAAGTTTAACGCCACTACATGCCGAATGATTGAAAGCTATCTCAGCGGAAGATATTTCGTCGTACGAGTCGGCGAGGACTACTCCATCCCAGTTCCCACTACGTGAGGAGTGCCTCGGTAAGTCTCGGTACTGGGTCCAATCCTATGTGTTGTCTTCAAGGCACCTGTCGTCGCATTGAATCACAAGGAAGCAGTGGTAGCAGCTTATGCGGACGACATTGGTATCTATGCCACCAGCGCATGACCTCGTCGGGCACAACATCTAGCCCCATCACAGATACCCACAAGGAAATAGGCATTCGAGTTAACCCGGCGAAGACAGACGCCACTGTAATGTCTTATTAAAAAGGGAAGAAGAGCAACCTACGAAAAACCTTTACGGTGGATGATGAAGTCAGGCGTGTTAAACTCCATCCTTTACCTTGGCGTGACACTAGATAGGCACCTAACCTTTCCCAATCACGACAGGGAAAAGTTGAAGATTACCAAGGAGGAATCGCATAGGCTGTTTCACCTGCTCACCTCACCACAGCAGTTTCTCCAACTGAAGCTGCAGATATATAAAGCTATTAATGTGCGGCTCTATGGTGCACCTCTACTGCCGCACCTCCTCATTACAGCACTACAAAACTCCATAGCTACCAGTACTCCATCCTTCGGCGGATCGTCCAGGGCACCACACTGCAAAGGGCCAGTAACAATGCCATCCACCAAGAACTCCAGCTTCCCTTTGTTCCGGAGTTCATAGGCCGTCGGCACATCAAGTTCTTTGATGGGCTGAGGGCCTGTGCAAACTCGATCTTCCAGGAGATTGCCCCTTCACCAAGACCTAGGAGGTGGCAAGGCACTGTTGCCTTGGTCGACGTGCTCGCCTAGAGAAAGGGTTCAGACTTAGTCTAAGCCCAACCATTCATCACTATTAGAGAGATCCCTTTCCACTCGTGACAACGCAAACGACGAGTAAGCGCCATAGTCCTCCCCTGCATACAGCAGATCCCACAACCTATCTTAATATTCAGGCAAATAAAGGACATTTATGTTCATTATGTATTATGTATGTTTTTGTTTGAAATAATAAAATTTATAGAAGGGTGAGAAAAAAATAAAATAAACAATGTATTTTTTGAAATGAAACTTCTTTACCAACTTTCTACGACTTAGAAAAAAAATTATAGAGGAGTAAATGTATTTCATGTCCCAGGATGAAACAGAGATAAGGGCGGGCAACGCTGGCCAATTCGACCAGGAAATGTTTTATATTGTACTACAAAAGAAGATTACAGTAATTCAACAATCTCTGCAGAGTCCGCCAAATTGAGACAGCTGCTGCAACCTATTTTCCATTAAAAAAAAAATCTTACTAGAATTGACCTGGGAAATGGCTGTTCTATTCTAATTATTATTATTATCCTGAAACATTTTCTGCCTTTGGCTGTAAGAGTGAGCGCATGATCATTATTAATAAAATTTGAATACACCATTTCATTTCCATAATTCATGTCAACCTTCGGTCAAAGTTAAGTCCAGGATAAGGTACAGAGTCCACTTCGAGGGGAGGACAGTTTAAGCCATTAATAAATTTAATATTTTTTTTTTTAGATTTTTTTTGTGGAAGAATAAATAAAGATACACATGTGAAAACAATCATCTATGACCATTTCTAAAGATAATAATATTTTATTTATGTATATATTTCTTACTTTCTAAAATCTATTTTATTACTGTTTTTTTTTTCAATTATTTTACCTATAACCCTTTATTCAGGCACACACACACACATATATACATTGTTCGTAACATACTTTGTCACCCACACAGTCTCCAATATATACTGAATCTTATTTTTCAAAGCCCGATCTTGCCTAACGTACCTAAGTGAACCCCAAACTACGGCACTAGGGTTAACCGGTTGAAAGGCGAGGGCGTAATCGTAAAGGGTGATGGGCAGTAGAGTTAGCCCTAACTGCTTAGTGACGCCCGAGGGTGCTATAAACGTTGGCGTTACACACGGACGGCGAATTGGTCCACTTTTTTATGTTGCATTGTTGTCGTAACTGCCGGGATAGAGGTCTATCAGTTGTGTTCAAAGATATCTGAAAAGATGTTGCTGGTAAAAAGGAAGGAAATTGGCGTAGTAGTTTTTTTTTTTACAAGTAAGTATGGTTTCATGAACATGAGTCAGGGGCATTTTACATGTGGATTGTTAATTTTTAATCTACAGTAATTATAAACATGTTTGTATCGCATTACGAAATTCATGTCTTAAGTAGATCTAAAATAGACATGAAAGAAAAATAAAACAAAAGCACTAACGATTTTCATTTCAACCTTATTTAGACCAATAGTGGTGGTTCGATAACAACTAGAATAAGTTAAAATATTCTTTGGAGTACATAGAAATTGATTTCCACGCTTTCAATCCGGTCAGAATAGGGTAGCAGATAAGTAATCTAGACCTATAGATATGTCAACAGGCCGGGCAGGTTTCAGTAGATTTCAATGAAATTTCGTAAATCATACAAGTTGATATAACAATAATAACTATATTTATGATAGATTCTTGATCATAACGATACGATTATATCATAACCACTAAATTATTATATTGTAATGATATTTGTAATTCAGAAATAAATATAATAATTTAAATGGAAAATCTCATAAAGTGATTCCATATTGCGGCGTTAAATAAATATTCTATATCAATGTTGATTAAGATAGGTTTGATAAAAGTAATAATTATAATTTTTGAACCATAAAAAAAATATTCAAACTGCAATTTATAATCTAATTCAATGAGTTCACTGAATTTTATAACAAATCAAAAGATGTACCTGATCGTCAAGACATTAAGCCAATCATAAAAAGTTCCATACAAACTATCATAAACATAATGATTTTTCTATAAATTACCACAAGATACGAAAAGTGAAATATACGAACAGTTAAATTATCACAACTATACCTGATGAATGTTAGTACTCGTAAAATCAAAATATTTCCTTTAGTCCTATTCCCAATTATAACTTTAAAAATTAGGTTTAATGGTAATCTTGATTAAGGTAATGAAAAAATATAATTACTAAAAAGGGGAGGGGATTTGGATAAAACAAGGCCATAGAATCCAGTGAAAAATACATTAACCTTATAGAGTAATATTAAAAACTCAACAATTTATTACCTTTAAAGGGCAGATGAATTTCCTGGAGATTAGGTACGTCTAGAAGTTAAATTAATCTAGGAAGGAATTTGACGATGTCACACGAAGGCAACAATAGCAGAACATAGAGGCAGCCACAAATCCCAGGAATGTGGTCTATGTGGTCAGTAGACCGTGGGTGTATGTTCGATCACGGCTGACAAAGTCTTGTACTATGTCTAGTCGAAAAAAAATTACCACTAATAAGAGTAATAATAATAATAATAATAATAATAATAATAATAATAACAATAGTACTAATAAATGTTCTTACTAAATCACACGAATAGATGTGTAGTATTATTAGCAACATTTTAAATATTAAAAATAAGTAATTTTTGATACGAATTTATTCTTCATATTTCACTTGTTATAATTTAATACCTTAAAATGCTGAGCTCTAGATTTAAACAAAATTTAATTTTTATAGTTTCCAGTTGTTTTTTTTTTTTTCAGTTTCTATGCAAGTAAAACTTTTATGATAAAATTATGTTTTACCTCAAAGGAGAGGAGGAATTGATTTTTTTCCATGACTTTTTATTTTTAAAATAACTTAAACCAAACTTTTAAAAAGAAGAATTTAAATAGGAGGATGGAATAACTTAGGGGAAACGAAGGTTAAGTAACAGGATAACTTCCTGCCTTAACTTAACTTCGGGTTAACACTTTTACTCTTCTTTTTTCTTCGTTCAGAATTTGGGAACTAATTTAATAAAAATTTCAAATTATTTAAAAAAAAAAAAAAACTCGATTAGTATAAATTTATATATGGAATAAAAGGATAGTCAAGACGTAAAATATTTAACAGCGTTGTAAATTATAAAATTAAAAATGCAAATCTCACACAATTTTTCACTATTTTTATTACTTCGTTCAAATGCAGTCTTTGTCAATTATTATTTATAATCATTTGATTATTTATATCTATTTATTTTTATTCATTTAGTATAAGGCAACTAATTAAATTGAAATTTTAGTGAACCTCCCCCCCCCAAAAAAAAACTTAAGTGCTTTAATTTTTTATATGGAGTAAAATCAGGTTAGTTAAACGTAAGATGTCCAACAGCGTTATAAATTATAAAATTAAAAATCAAATTCCCCACAATTTCAAGTAAATCTAAGCTCATTCTCATTTATACTTATTAAAGTGGTAAGGGTTTCTCTAATTAAAAACAACTAGTAAACGAAGTACTTAAATTGTTCCTAAATGTACAGATTAGCAATTGCTTATTTTGGGTTTATAATTGCACAGAAGCCATTCATAAATAATAAAATTAACCACTTCTATTACAAATGTATTTATTTTATAAATACATCTACACATAAAGGTTCATTAGCGTACTTCATAATTTGTTTTCTAAACAAAATCCTTAGGGGAATATAACATTAAATTTAGATATACGCAGAACGTCTTACGGTAGTAAGACTTGAGTGACATCATTTGACCCCAGAAGCCCTCAAAGGCAATAATGTTAATTTATTGCTGTTATATTATAGATTGTATGACTTAAAATATGATTGTACGAGGTACATACCTGATCTTTAATTAACAACATACTTAGAATTATACCAAACATATTGTTTTATTAAAAGTAGTATATTGAAACCTACATATGGTTCATAATAAAAAATAAAATTAATTCGTACTCACTAGTTATAAACAGCAGTTTCTGTTTAAGCTTGCCTTAAAACCTGAAATCAACACTCTAACAAATAAAAAACACTAGTTTTATATTTTTTTTTTTGGAAAATTTAGAATTTTATGAATCCCAATCCCCCTAGAATAATGCAATATCTTAAGCTTATGTACAATAGGACACCCACCTTAATTTTAATGAATTGTATTTTATATAGCTTATATGATAATTTTTTCTAGAAATTTTCATTTCTCCTCAAACACCTTAGCCACACCCGGAGCTCACACCTAAAAATGAGTCTGATTAAAAGAAAGCTATTGATAGTTCAGCAAGGTTGAACATAAAGTATTTGCGATTAAATTTACAGTAATTTGAAACCAGAAGATGAAATTAAAATTATGATAAGTAATTCTAATAACTTGATGGACCACTGTAATTAATTATAATAGTCCGAAATTATACTTATTAGTTAAATCAAAACTATGTTTTAATGTAATTTACAACTCCAATTAAGTTTTATCCATTGTTGTTCCTACCGTAAGCATTAGCAACATAGACAAGAAATATGGACATTTCCATTTTATATAGATCACTACAAAATTTTGTAGGCCAACGAGCTCATTTTATCTCGCAACAGCGTGTCTACTACAATACAAAAATCCCCTTTTTAGGAATTGAACAGTTTCAAGCACCACCGGAATTTCATCTTTAATTAAAAATGCCCTTACTTTAAGCTAATTTTCAGTAATTATAGATATCTTGGGGCCTAGAAGTACAAGAATCTTAAAGAATTAAAATTGGAGTCGGTTAACGACCCCACGTAGATTTTTTTTATTTCGCAGGAGTAGTAATAACCATAACATTTGCCAAAATGTTGAATTTTAATTATTAGAAAAAACAAATTTAATTGTATAACCAAAAGTATAAGAAAATTTTAGTCCTGCCGGTAGTGTATTAGCATACAAAAGTTCATTAACTGCACTTAAAAAATTTAAAAACTGTATCTCGGAAACTACTGAACGTACGGAACACTATTAGAGCCCACATTTTAGTAAATTCACTTAACTTAAAAAAATATTACGTTTTATCGTGTTGCAGATATGTTTAAAGATATGGAATTTTTTTTTCTTTAATAAAACATCTAGGGAGACACTACACCGTAAATACTTCGAAGTTTAATTTTAAGGGAATTTCCTATAACTTTTGTGTCGTATAAATAAAAATGAACTAATTATTTAACAGAAATAATCTGGAAGAAAATAAGACAAAATTTTGCAAAATATGACAAACGAAATTTTTGTTCTACATACCTTATTCTCTATATTGTGTTACAAACATAGAGTTCTCCTACAAAAAGTGTACGAGTTCCTAGTAGAAATTACGCCAGGGGTCGGCAAGGACCACTAGACCCACTTGCTGGACAAGTTCCCCCCAGCAGATAGCAATACTACACTTATGTAGAATATAGAAACCAATTGCTTTCTGCATAGTACATAAATGAAATACAATGCGAACAATAACGTCGCCTCATTATTTCATTATTGACTGATCCTCAAGAACTTCTCAACCTTTTTTATAGAAGATGGGGACGGTGGGGACTAGCAGATGACATCTTCCAAATGTTCCGGGAGACAGGAAAACAGACCCAATCCAACGGACAGTATGCCAGGGAGCTACTCTAGTGTTCCGGTTCTATTGCATTAGGGTTAAGCTGAGGAAGCTAATGGACACGGATCAGGTACAAGTTCGTATGATGTTCCTTTCAAAGACCCTGAAGGTTGAAGTAGCGAGAGATAAAGGAAAGAAGGAAGATTTACCGTAAGACCGCTCGGTGAAGGACAACGCATGAGACGTATTGGAAGGTCGAGAGAGCACGAGTTTAGGCAATCAAACGTGCAGAATACTGGAAGTATAGGCTTAAGAAGAAATAAGAAGATTTTTTTTAAAGAGTGAAGGAATAATTATCGACATACGTCTCCACATAATAGTCTTTTGTGGCCCGTGAAAAAAAGAGGACACTGGGCGAAAATAAGAAAAACTACAGAATTGTCATCGAATAACCAAAGTTAGATAAAAACACGATAAATGAGAAATACCGATGCGCAGGTTTCAATCCATTTTAGAAAGACTCATTTAATACTCAGGTCTTAAAGGCCCGATATCATCAAATAAAAATGCAACTGAATGACCAGCACAAGATGGCCTCCAGTTAGCGGCTCCTGGGCCAATATTGTGTTACCTCCACCTTCAGCGGACCCAGCGCACCCCCTTATGCCATGTGGTAAAGGAAGAGGATTCTATATATGTGTATGTGTAAGTATATATTTAAGATTATTTATTGTATAAAGCGTCTCAGTTTTTAAATATTTGGACGTAAGGGGAAAAAAAGAGAGATTGACAAAGCAGTCATTCACTTGAACTTGAGTGCCTCTCTTTCACTCTGATTTTTTTTTTTCATTTTGCTCTCTACAACGCTTACGTACATACATATATGTGCAAAATAAGCAAGATATTAAACGAGTTAATTATTTTATGTTTCATTAAAAATTAGAATATTAAAATTTTGATAGCATTAATACATAATGTATAAATAATTAGAAAATATAAATTCAATTAATAATTTTCCAATGATTAAATTTTTATTCATACAATTAATAAGTAAGATCGTTATTGTAATTAATTTATAAAATTAAAAATTCATAAACGTATAACCGAAGAAAACATATTTATTTGTACTAATGCAAACTTATCACGATATTTACTGGTAATAATAATGTAATTAATAAAATAAGTATAATCGAATAATAAATTAAGATTTAAATATTTATAGATTGATATACAGTAAATAATTTAGCAAAAAAAAAGTAATGTTCACAACATATATAGAGTCGAAGAAGATAATGCTATGTTGCAGGCTCTTCAGCTGTTTTAAGGCTGACCATGGGTTCCACGACAGCATTACATTTATTTATTCATATATATACATATATTGTATTTGTGTTTATATTCGTATTACCATATATAGGTATCTCTATCGGAACGGAATGAAAATGTATGCAATATATTTAACTCAA
The DNA here is from genome assembly GCF_000696795.3 of Halyomorpha halys. NCBI lineage: Eukaryota > Metazoa > Arthropoda > Insecta > Hemiptera > Pentatomidae > Halyomorpha > Halyomorpha halys. The sequence goes on along the minus strand of NW_027115338.1, from coordinate 1,707,231 downwards.
GGACTAGACAACATAGACCCCTATGCCATGGTATACTAGATATGCATATTTATAATTCATCATTGGAGTTCTTCTCCAACGGTATCGTGTTAATCAATTTACTATGTTAGTATTATTAGGTGGTATATAGGGATTCTTAATTATAAAGTAAAGTCTTAGTTTCATTGGTTTATGTTTACAATTATATACAAATGAGTTGGAATAATCTTATGAGAGAGATCCATTTCCTTAAAGTTTAATTACAATATTCTGAATTGAGAAATACCTACCAGTTGGGATATTTATTATTCATATTGACTCTTAGTTTATAAATTCTACAATTGCCATTTAAAATGCAACAGAAAGGTCTTACTTATTTTGGTGCGTCTGTTAGACTTTGTGGTAGCGGCGAGCGTCCTTGGTTTCATTTCGCTAGCGGCCTCCCGGCGTCTCTACCGAACTCTTCCCTGACTCTGGACTAGGGTTGTCCGGCTTCTCTCCTGACAGTACCTGCAGTCTCCTTGGCTCGATTGTGTCCCAATATCTCCAACTGCGACTTTTAATCGCCTATCTCGCCACTTCTTCCCATTCAAGCCTCCTTCCGATCCTTGCCTTCTAATTGGCCAAAAATAGCTCCTTTTACTTTAAGTCCCGAAGGAAGGGGTGGGCAGGTCATTGCCTTTTAGGTTCTTTGCTGTAGGCCGGCTCTTTTTTGATCCTGACCCTAAGCAATTAGTTCTTCATGTCGTGAAGACCAGGGGAGTCCATGGCCCCAGATACATATTCAGGTGTATATACATATTCTCCATATAGACTAGTTTCTTTGACTTAAGGCGACTCTTAACGAGCTAAGAGGTCACTGTGTCTCGGGCGGGTTTGGCCCTGCACAGGTGGGCCCCACTCATTTCACGATGGGAAAGGCTTGACCGCCCAACATCGGCGAGCCACCAGAAGATGAGGAAGCTGACACAGACTGAGACCAGGAGGGCTGGACCAGCCTGGTAATTACAGGAGGCACCGAGACGGATGCAGTGGACAAGGTGCAGCTACATCAGTAAGGCGCTAAACCTAGCGCTGGGCTGTACCACAGGAAATTTAAAAAAATGAATAATTAATAAAATAATAAAAAAAAAAATTGGTGATCTTTGGGAGCAGTGGCATGCGCAAACCCCAGCGCACTACCCCACACTGCCCCCGCACCCCGTATGCCTGAAATGACAAGGGAGGGGATAATAAAAAAAAAAAAGGTGGTGGTTTTTTGGTCCCAATACATATCATTGATTAAACCAATCAACCAAATCACAAGAACGAAACAAGTTCTGAACATTATCATATAAACTAGAATAATCTAAAAAGACAAAATCATTGTTGGTGTACTAACTGCGTGATAAGAAATTTTTTTTTTATGCAATCCCGAATTTCTTTTTAGTAAAAAAGAAAAAAACACTTTTTTTGTACATTAATTTAATTTAACATACATTATTAAGAATTTAACCGAACGAATATAAACTTTTATTATATATATAATATAAACTTATTGCTTGTAATATCTGCAGTATAAGATAGAGAAGGGTTTCTTACAGCTATAGGTCTTCCATGATAAAGAGTAAGATTAAATTATGGTCTATGGCTTCGGAACATCCCATAATTCCATCATAGTTACGTTTTCATCAAGCTTTATTCAAAGCTAACTTTAAATTAATTTTGTATTACGATTAGAAATAATCGATATTATATAAAGAAATCCATTATGAAGACAATATTAGAATGAAAACAAAACGCCACCTGTAGTGGTAACAGGGTGCTTCTTCAGCAATGTTTATTTAACCTCAACTGGAACAAACAATACAAATGTTTAGCATTCAACCAAATGTAATAGGATATTATGAAACCTTTGTACTAAATAAAACGAATTTATTATTTAAATTACCCAATATTATTGTTGAACAGCGCTAAATAAATAACCTGAATCATTAATAATTTCATAGGAAACAAAGGCAAAATAAATATTTTAATTCATGTATGTAGGCGGGGGCACATCCTATTTCGTATACCCTCGATTTTTTTTGTTAGAAGCACCATATTAGAGGGGTCAGTTTCGCCTAATTTGCATAAAATGTTAACAATGCACAAAAGCTTTCGCTAACATGAAATATTTCAGTAACATTTATTTTCAAAAAATAAGAAGTGTAAGTGAATCTGAATTTCAGTTCTTTCATCTTTAATTATCTTATAATCCCAGAAAATTGATATAAGATGCGAATTCACGGACTTCAAAAATCTCTGAGCAGAGAGTATAGGATAATTAGACCAGAATACTTTGAGTGTTTTTTTTTTTTTTTTGCTAGTACTGAAATACAATTATTTATCGCCCAACCAGTAACTATCTCTTTCACTACATATAGTTTAGAAATTCATTTACTCTTATAATCATTCTGTCGATTTTTTGTAAGAAATATTTCTTTAATGTTTTTAAAGCAATGCATAAACCAAGTAGTTTATTCATTTTTAATATAAATTGAATAAGTAAATGGCAGCTGGAAAAATTAAATAACTGTAATAGCAGAAACATTAGAGCAGTAAATATGACGTTGCAACATTAGCTGTTTATTATCTAGTAAGTTGAGCGGATCTAGCCTCCCTGCCCCGCCCACAATAACCAATTGTGGGATACTCGTGATTTCCTCAATTTAGAAAGTCACGAGAAAGCCCTGGTAAGTAGGGCGAAACTTTGGCTCAAAATAAATTATAAAAATAACTATTTGATATCTTTAGACCACACAGACCAGCTTCCTGTTATTGGCTACAAACGGTCAATCAACCATCTTACATTTAGTTATTATATTTGGTCTGAATATTTCATATTAAATAATGTTTTAAGTGCTAAGCCATTTTTTAAAAATAAAATTGAAACTATAATTATATGAAAGCACATAGAAAGAGGTACTATTGATTATTGAATTAATAAAAATTTGATGTATTCATCTCTTGAATTGCTTTAAAATATTTCAGGTTTATTTAGAAAGTATACACCTTCATATGATAGAACAAACATTTCACGTAGAATATTCTAAGATATCAGAGGCAAAAAATAATAGTTAAGTTAATTATTTTTTAAACTATCATATAATAAATAGATACGTTATCAGTTGAGTCCATTACTCTTTTGAGTGTACCATTGTCTTTGTACACTTAAATCCGAGGCGGTCATTTCAGTCCCTAATAGAATTTTTGTACTTATTACTAATTTCATTAATCCTAGTGTCAATATTTTATTTCTTTAGAGAGAATACATGATAAATGTATACAAATTGATAATAGAAGAGTGGAATTTAAAATATTTAGAAGGGAAAAAACGTGATTTATTATTCCATTCTTGTTATAGTCGCATCTGGTTCTGAGTCTTCTGCTTCTTCCACGTCAATCTTCTCGCCAGCACAATTCTCATGTTTGGTTTCCAAGATATTCTTCATTATTTCTAGACTCTTTTTAGACTGAGTGTTAGAAATACGATTGACGGATCGTTCAGTCTTCTTGTTATGGCTGTTTCAACTAATATTTTACTCAGAATCAGCAGAAACCGAAGTCATTTTTTAAAGTACTTCCGTCTCCACTCAGGGTAAATATTTTCCAACAGAGTAAATGTATTTACTGCAGCTATATCGATCCAGTTCATAAACAAAACACTTTGGCATCTGCTGGTTTGTCTCTTGAAAATATATATTCATTGTGCTGCACACTTAACAGAATGCAGTATAACGGTCATACATCACCCAAACATCCATTCTATACTTGTTTTGGATTTCATACATCAAAACCTTATGTAGGCATACATTCCAGTACCGTCCACAGAAACGCATTCTGATAATAGACCTCCCGCCGACTCAAGTCAGCATATAAAAACTCATAATCAAGTATGGAAGGACACTGAGCGAAGTTAACGATATCTTCGCCCTGCCCAAGTGGAACTTACTCTGTTTGATGGAAGAGGAACACTATCCCTTCTTCAGGGAGTCCATCTACAGGTAGAATGCGGTGGTGGGCACGACACACTTTACATGGCTTGACTCCCCGGCATCGGAGGGAAATTTTCTTCCGTTATCTCGTCTGGAGCTGACCCAGACTGAGACCAGGAGGGATGGATCAGGCTGGCGAAAAGATGGAAAACACGAGAGGCGAGCCAGGAGTGCTAGATGTAGAGCCAGACGGATGCGTGGACAAGGTGTAGCACTAGCTGCAAGGCACAAAAACCGAGAGCTTGGCTGCAACACAGCTAATGTTTTAAAATGTTTATGTGCCCAGAAAAATTAAATGTATAAATCCATAAATCCAGTATCAACTATAAGAATAGAATTTTAAAATAAATTGTTTATTTTTGCGCCAGCCAAGCGCACTATTACATGTTTGACGCACTCTGTACGCCAGAGATGGAAGGGGGTAAGAAAAACTCTATAGCTCCGAAATGTGGCAGCTCGAAAAATCACAAGGTAGAAGAATGTGTTAATTGTGGTAAAAGACACAAGATTCCTGGCTTTGGAGGTTGATTTTTGGAGGTAGTTGCAATATTAAGGACACAGCGTGCTGGTGGTAATTGAAGAAGACTCGGATGGCACGGACACGTAATGAATAGTGAACGACTTTCCAAACCATGTCTCATGTCAGATGAAGGTATGTTGTGGCTGAGAGTATGGCGGGCCGAGGATAGACGGAAGAGGAAGCGATGAGCAGGGAGCAGTAGAGGTACCGATGGAGGGATGATTTTGGCTAAGAGAAACAATTTCTGAAGAAAACACTAAATAATAAAATATAATGAAATAATAGTTCACTTTTTTTTAAACAAAACTAATAAAGTGTAATTACTTCATAATAATATACATTTCACTTGATGATAATAATTACTTAAGTTCGTAATGACACCAGTAGAATTTCGACTATTTTTTTTAATTAAATACATTCTATAAGCCTGCTCTGCGTAGTATAAATAGAACTTTCTTATTTCCATAGGTAATAAATAACATATTTTGAAAAGTAGGATACATTTATATTGCAATATGATAAAAATATGGGATATTATTTATAATAGATTGAAATGATTTAATTAGTATGTTTGCTCAACAAACTTTTTAATTTTTGGACTATCTAGGTTTACATAATATTTTATGTTTTATCCCTTCCACTGTTCCTCTCTTTTGGTGGGCCGGGGTAGAGTCAAATCGGGTCTAGTATTGATTGTGATGTAATGAATTTACTAATATTTAATCTAAAAGTTGTGTAATATATAGCTTCTAACAATGTGAAATAAATGCAATATGTAGATACATAAGCGGTGAACACAGACGAGAGACAACACCTGACACACATCAGACCATTTCAGCTGAGACAATAAACAGAGAGCTCAAACGCTGCTACGGATCCAGCGAAGAGGGCTTTGTTAGCACGAACCTTTGTTCTATTGTAGTCGCCCCTCCTCCTCACTCCAGTTTGTGACTAATCTTCTATAGCCTATCACCTTTCAGCTTTAAGCATCTTCAGATAACTTATGATAAGTAGTGACTAAGAAAGTGAGGAACAGTCCAATAATGACGGAAGGCAATCCTTCATTTCAAAGGCTGTCCTAAGTGGACAATCGACTGCCAGGCGATGGGAACAGGCATATCTACTATCATTAGGTAGCTCTTTTCTTGTACCAAATGAATATCAAAAGTGCCTTGATTTAAATCTTAGTTAGTTAAACTTAGTTACGACAGCATCGGACTCCTTTACTCCTTAAATGGAAAGATTAAAATTGAAATTAAAGATATCATTGCTCCAATCAGGTCAGTTTCGTATTAACTGAGTGTGGCTCTGCAATGTTCAGCAGAAAATTTATATTTTTCTTTATTCTCCATTCAGGGCAAGTTTTACCAGATTATTGGTGGATTAACTCTAGAAGAATAGTAAAAAGTGTAATCTCAAGCTGTGCAACCTCTATCTGCGATTGGGAATAAAGTATTAGAACGCATCATAAACTCTTTCTTAATCGCAGATTAATAAAGTACAAGAATGTGTTAATAAATAAAGCACAAGAAATGTTGGATGCTATGTTTTAATCTGAAAATGGCCTTTCTAACGTAGCGTTGAGTCTCCCGAAGTTATTGGATTGTTTTAATTTCAACACCCTTTTGGTACAATAATTTCAAATAAAATATACTTAGACATCTCTGTTTTGTTTGAATACTGGCACAGCTGATAACGAAAGAAGTTTTTATTTTATAATTGGACGAATTCCAAAGTTAGTACACTAAACTGTTACATTCTTAACTTAAGTCGTCCCGCAAACTTTTCTAAAGCTATTAGGGTTATTAATAATTATTTGCAGCTTACAGTATCTATATAATACCTCAAACACTAAATGAAAAAAAAAAAAACTTCTTTCCGTAAAATGTGCTACTTTCAAGTAAAGCAGCGACAAGTTAAAAATAAAAAAATTCTGTTTTGATATATTTTTTATTACTTCAAATCAAAGAAAAAATAAATTAAGTTTGAAAAAAGAAATATCGGTCGTTTTCAAAGAAGTTTCGAATATTTCTTTTTTTTTTGTATATTTCCAGTGTTCAAAAAACACAAAGCCATCTAAACAGTGTTTTTCTTTTAAATATACATATATCTTAGATTTTAAATAAACCTATAATATATATGTCCGATTACGGATTGATAAGTATGCTGTGTGAGATAGCAACCTAATGTATTTAGTCAGCATAGATATATAAAGTATTTCTCTCTCTACTCTAGGGAAGTTAAGGTATAAAAGTCTACATTTTCTAAATCCAGTAGTAACTGGATATATTTTTATTATCTCAATATATATTATTAACTATCAGGAAACAGATTAGTACAGAAAATTCTTGTTATAATCACACTGTTTACTCTTATTTCAAATAATTTTCATATATCTTTTTCTGCTGAGATAAAATTTTAATCGAAGTTTATTTAATAAGCAACTAATATAAGTGAGTATTAATAGAAGCCGCTACAGTCTAATCAGCAGTTAATAATAATAAATCTATCATTACCATCGTCATCAACTTCATCATAATTTGAGCATCACATACCCCTTTGTGACGATGAAAAGGAAGCTATCAGAGGATAATCAGCAGAGGTACTTAATGACAGGGACAAGCACCCATGATAATGAGCCACCCTCACAGATCTCACTAAATACAGAAACACACATTCATCAATCAGTGGGTTGTTGATATATAATAATTATAAGATTCTGAAGGCACTGTATCTATAGAGGGGGGATAAATAAAATAGTGGACCAGTGTATAATATAATACATAGGTCATCCTCTACAAGTGCTACATTTTCTACCAAAAAATTCATTGATTTTACATATCTTTTCAGTGATATATTTTAATAAAAAGGCCATCATAGAGGATACTAGTTCATACCCTACATCAATTAAAAAAAATGTGATTCTAGGATTGTGAGGTTAAATCCAGGGTTGAGAGAAAATAACGGAAAATTTATAATACCTAAATATATTAAATG
>NW_027115338.1:1687046-1698779 GCF_000696795.3 Halyomorpha halys | reverse complement strand
AGTAGAGTGTACGTACGCCACCAGTGCTATGATTAATCCTAGGAAGGAGGTGGATCTAAGATCAAATAGGGGATTTAGCCTAGTCCATGCGGCTGTGACCGAGAAGCGGTCGGTACATGTCTGTTTGAGATAGGTTCGTGCATTGTTTTGGTTTCGTTTATTAATCATTCTATTCACATTGTTAAGTGTTTGGTACAGACATTATTAATATATAAAAATGATTATATGTTTTTAAAAAATAAAGTAATATGTAAATTTGGGAGCTTCGGTGAGGCTCGAGGCGCTGTCCTCTGGTGAGTTGTGGCTAAACCGCTTGCTCCCTCTCGCTACAGCTCTATTAGAGTAACCCTTGTTTTTTACTGAATTGTACACATTTCCGTTTATAAAGAACCCGTATAAGTCATCAACATGTTTCCAGATAGCTCAAATATATAATGCTCAAGAAACATGAGAAATTACTCAAAAATATAGCAACGACGCGTATCCTTTCATTTTCAACCTACCTCAGTGAATCGCGAGCTACATGTTGTTATAATGTATTGTCTGTATATGGAAATAGATGCTATTTTTTCAGTAATCCCATCATTGCAATATTTTTCAGTACTAGGTAATAATAGGACTTTGGCTATATTTGGACCACCTAATTTTAAAATTTTACTATTATATTTTAAAACACTTTTATTTAAGAATCTATTCATAGCAGTTAATTTACATTTATTTCTTATACCCATATAGTACTATATATGAATCATTCACGATATATACCTATATGTACGATCTGTGTACGATTGCCTATTAAAATGTGGATAGAAAAAAAAGTCTTTATTCAGGGGAAGGTCAATACTACAAACTTACTCATTAGAAATAGTTGTTTAATTGCAGTAACATGTAGTAAAAAATTCTCAAAGTTCGATTTCCTTACAGCTATCGAGTTGATAGGGTTAACTTTTACAAATTTGAATACTCCATGGAAAGAGTGAAAGAAAAAATATGTGCGGAATTTCTGACAAGAATACTCAGTAATACCAAGTTTATCTTCACCGTTTAGATTTTACATTGTAATATATGTATGTTACATTTTTTAAATCTAACTAGCCAGGACCGTATGAAAACTCCGCCGATTCTGAAGAACATGCAGGATAGAAAAATTAGTTTGATTGAAAATACTGGGACATTCACAAGAAAGCCGTCTGTGGCCTCCTAGGTTTTGCTAGTTTTGTTATCGCCTATACAGACTCAGACTGGCGCTGGTATTTAGGTTTGCTGTTTCTCAATTGCCCCATATTGTGTAGGACAATAAAATATTTTTAAAAAAAATTATGAAATAATGGAATTGTCAAAAACAAACTTACTCAACTTGATTTCGAGCTAAATTATTTTCAGCTTTCTTTAATTGCAAACGTTTTCACTGTTTAGAACATTTAGGAAAATAATTGTATTCTCATTCTTTACTATTATAGATTCTTAATTTAGATAACTTCAGAGTGTAATAAATTATAATAACATTTTTTGTGTTTTTTCTGGAATAAAGTAGGTATTTTGAGTTATGAACAGGAACTAGAAAAGAACAAAAATTCCTGGTCATTCAAATCAATTTAAGTATAGTACGTAAATTGTACTGTTAACGCTATATATAATAATTAAGTTTTAAATATTTTGTAAATCGTCTTTACTTAGTATTAGTATTTAATCCAATTACATTTAGTTTTATTTGTATTATTTTCATTACAATTTTAATTTATTTTAAAAGAAACATATGTATTACATATTTTTATTGTAGTAGTTAAGCAAGAGAAACTTAGCTAAAGATTCTTAAACTGTTACTGAGGCGTCTCTTAGCATCATGCCGACGGTCTACATTTGGTAATTATTTGTTGCTAATTACCAACAAATATGTACCATAATTAATAATTACTAACAATGCTAGCAATTACTATCAGTAATTGCTAATATTAGTAGGAATTACTAATATGTAATTTTCAGTTATACTGAAAAATTTACTGTTATGAAGTTAGTTGGCTTTTTATATTATATATATATATAATATAAAAAGCCAACTAACTTCATAACAGTAAATTTTTCAGTATAACTGAAAATTACATATTAGTAATTCCTACTAATATTAGCAATTACTGATAGTAATTGCTAGCATTGTTAGTAATTATTAATTATGGTACATATTTGTTGGTAATTAGCAACAAATAATTACCAAATGTAGACCGTCGGCATGATGCTAAGAGACGCCTCAGTAACAGTTTAAGAATCTTTAGCTAAGTTTCTCTTGCTTAACTACTACAATAAAAATATGTAATACATATGTTTCTTTTAAAATAAATTAAAATTGTAATGAAAATAATACAAATAAAACTAAATGTAATTGGATTAAATACTAATACTAAGTAAAGACGATTTACAAAATATTTAAAACTTAATTATTATATATAGCGTTAACAGTACAATTTACGTACTATACTTAAATTGATTTGAATGACCAGGAATTTTTGTTCTTTTCTAGTTCCTGTTCATAACTCAAAATACCTACTTTATTCCAGAAAAAACACAAAAAATGTTATTATAATTTATTACACTCTGAAGTTATCTAAATTAAGAATCTATAATAGTAAAGAATGAGAATACAATTATTTTCCTAAATGTTCTAAACAGTGAAAACGTTTGCAATTAAAGAAAGCTGAAAATAATTTAGCTCGAAATCAAGTTGAGTAAGTTTGTTTTTGACAATTCCATTATTTCATAATTTTTTTTAAAAATATTTTATTGTCCTACACAATATGGGGCAATTGAGAAACAGCAAACCTAAATACCAGCGCCAGTCTGAGTCTGTATAGGCGATAACAAAACTAGCAAAACCTAGGAGGCCACAGACGGCTTTCTTGTGAATGTCCCAGTATTTTCAATCAAACTAATTTTTCTATCCTGCATGTTCTTCAGAATCGGCGGAGTTTTCATACGGTCCTGGCTAGTTAGATTTAAAAAATGTAACATACATATATTACAATGTAAAATCTAAACGGTGAAGATAAACTTGGTATTACTGAGTATTCTTGTCAGAAATTCCGCACATATTTTTTCTTTCACTCTTTCCATGGAGTATTCAAATTTGTAAAAGTTAACCCTATCAACTCGATAGCTGTAAGGAAATCGAACTTTGAGAATTTTTTACTACATGTTACTGCAATTAAACAACTATTTCTAATGAGTAAGTTTGTAGTATTGACCTTCCCCTGAATAAAGACTTTTTTTTCTATCCACATTTTAATAGGCAATCGTACACAGATCGTACATATAGGTATATATCGTGAATGATTCATATATAGTACTATATGGGTATAAGAAATAAATGTAAATTAACTGCTATGAATAGATTCTTAAATAAAAGTGTTTTAAAATATAATAGTAAAATTTTAAAATTAGGTGGTCCAAATATAGCCAAAGTCCTATTATTACCTAGTACTGAAAAATATTGCAATGATGGGATTACTGAAAAAATAGCATCTATTTCCATATACAGACAATACATTATAACAACATGTAGCTCGCGATTCACTGAGGTAGGTTGAAAATGAAAGGATACGCGTCGTTGCTATATTTTTGAGTAATTTCTCATGTTTCTTGAGCATTATATATTTGAGCTATCTGGAAACATGTTGATGACTTATACGGGTTCTTTATAAACGGAAATGTGTACAATTCAGTAAAAAACAAGGGTTACTCTAATAGAGCTGTAGCGAGAGGGAGCAAGCGGTTTAGCCACAACTCACCAGAGGACAGCGCCTCGAGCCTCACCGAAGCTCCCAAATTTACATATTACTTTATTTTTTAAAAACATATAATCATTTTTATATATTAATAATGTCTGTACCAAACACTTAACAATGTGAATAGAATGATTAATAAACGAAACCAAAACAATGCACGAACCTATCTCAAACAGACATGTACCGACCGCTTCTCGGTCACAGCCGCATGGACTAGGCTAAATCCCCTATTTGATCTTAGATCCACCTCCTTCCTAGGATTAATCATAGCACTGGTGGCGTACGTACACTCTACTTGAGATAAAGAAGTTCATTGCCAATCTGTTCTCGTAAAAGTTGTTTCTCTTTACGCATACCTACGATGATGGCCTATCTCCTCTCCTTCTCTCCAGCAATCTTAGTCCGTCCGCTTCATCTCGGCAATTAAGATTGTAACCTGATCATAAACAATTACACTGGTCCGTCCGCTTCATCTCGGCAACCAGTGTAGTTGATCCCGTCTCTCCCCAGCTCTATTCCGTCCGCTTCATCTCGGCAACTAGAGCTGCACCTAGCCTTATCAGCTTACTGGTCCGTCCGCTTCATCTCGGCAACTAGAGCTGCACCTAGCCTTATCAGCTCATACTGGTCCGTCCGCTTCATCTCGGCAACTAGTAAGCTGGCTCCTATCTTGACAGTTCTAGTCCGTCTGCTTCATCTCGGCAACTAGAACAGTTACTCTACCTCAGACTCTCTCACTTAGACCTCCTCTACCTGTGTCAATGTCCAGAGCTCATCCCCTGGCATGTCCTTCCTTTCTTACCTTTTATTGAATACGCCTTGTCGAGGGCCTTCTGTAAAGTGTATATCAGACTGAAGAACCGCCTAAGACCAGACAACCCCCGACAGAGCCTATTGATTCCTAGTTAAACCATATTAATAAAGCATTTGTTTTTTGCTGTTTTTGATCATATTTTTCATCATAATAATGCAATTTTTTTAGTAACTGATTGTTTATTAACTGTTTTAATGTTCATTCTGTGCAAATGGCTTATCTACCAATTGAGAAAAGAGGAAAATGGACTGAAGGGCAACTAAAAAATGCATTGAAATAATTGTATAGAACAGCTAAGCAGTTTGGGTTTCCTAAGCGTACTCTGAGAAGGCATAATTTAATTCCAACAATGTCCAAGCCTAAATTGGGTAGGAGGGCTGTTCTACTTATCTAACGATAACTAGAACTAGAGCGCAGGATTCACAGGCCTGCTGATGTGAGGATGCCATTGACCTCCAAGTGTCGGAAGAGGTAGGTTTTCTTTTTTTGTATGCTTGGAGGGCATAAAACATCTATTTGTCCTTTAAGTGTCAAACTTATGTTCACCAATTGTGTGATGGGTATGACAGCCGGCTTGGCAGGCCGCTTGAATTTATTTATATGCTATTACTTTTATTACCTTACAGCCATAGTTACTTATGTTACCTTTTGCAATATTTTATAATTTGAATCGTGTTGAAATTCAATTTTGATTATTCATTAGTAACAAATTAACTTGACTGTGAAGATCATATTTGGGATCCCCCGTCTTAATATTAACTACCAATAATGGTTTGGGGAGAACGCCTAAAATTCCTTCAAAGATTTTCTTTTTATATGTTGAAAGTAGATAGATTATTCTAGATGTAGGAAAGATTTCAGATTGATTTGGTATTGAATGGTGTACAGCTGTTGAAACCTTACGTAGGCCATATTTGGAGTACCCACATTACAACTTCTTGGGAGATCTGTAAACCTAACAAAGTTGATTTTTGAGTCGGCCGTTGGAACAGCTCAATTATTCCTTTGTTTACAATATTATATTGTACACCACCCCACTAATACAATTAAGGGAGTAATCGATAGATTTAGAACTTTTAACTGATTACGCAATAAATTTAAGTCAAAAAATAAAACTTTCCATGTTCCCCCCTCAAAAAAAAATGTTTACGTGTGTAAGGAATTATATTGTAGAAAGAAAAATCTTCTTAAGCATAACAATTATTCGATGGAAAACAAGAAAAAGAAAAATCTTATTCTCGTCTCGAGTCATTTATAAGAGATTTTCTAAAATAGAAAGAACAAGACACGGCCAACTGTTCAGGAATTAAAGCCCTTTCTGCTTTAATTGAACTTGAATAAACTAGGGCGCTTGATGGATCATTTGCTGGTGTTAATGGTCGGGCTGTATAAGCCTGTTTGCTTTACTAAGTGGTCAAAACCTTCTACATAACGCCGTCTATACCACTCCCTTCTTATAAATAATATTTTATATTTTCAATTGTTTATGTGCAAGCATTAATGCAAAAAAAAAAATGAATTCAAGTTCAGAAATAAATAGAATACCGCTATTGTGTAGTATTCTAAAACATACAACTTCACATTAATATGCCTGTGCATATATGTGATAATCTTTCATTGACTCATTGATCTTAAGAAAGACAATGACTTTGTACCTGCGCCCCAACCCGCACGGACGTCACGTCCCTACATTTACCTCTAAGGAAGACACACTAACATTTTCGGGAAATGTTCTCAACATGAGTCAGCAATCTTCGATACTACGCATTGGAAAACAATTTAAATAGCACACGGGACAAGAGAGACGCCTAAATAATATGATTCGCTGATCAGAACTAGATATTTTATAACTACTGTCAGAAAATTGTTATCAAATGTTTAAATTTTATTAAAATGTAACGCGCTACATTCGTGCTTATAACAATAATCCTTCAATAACAATAATGCTTTTCGATACTATTCCTAGATTGTATATTTCTAGTATAGTAGTTTTCATTCTAATATGAAGGAGAAAGGGAACTCGATGACCCGAAATCTACCAAGCAATCAAGGGAACACACACTGACCTAGTTATAGAGAAGGCAGGGGACACGCACGAAGCTACATTTCCCTCGCGCCGTAGCACAAACCGCTAAGCGCTAATTAGTCTATAGAGAAGATTATCTACGGCATAACCTTACTACCTCGGTCGGTTCCATTCTGTGTATTCACGTAGGCGGTATCTACAGCCTATAAATATACACTCACGACTCTATTAAAGCGAGAAAGGAAACCTTTGCGTTCATATTTACTAATAACATATAAGAATCCAAGGGGTAATAGATTTTATTTCAACAATTAAGTACGATTACGGGTACATACATATAAATGTTCTGGATAATTCATGCTTCTTTTTGTTTTTTAAGCTTCTTAAATATCAGCTTAGTACTACTTAATTTATTCACCAATTTTATAAGCTATTGCATCACTCAACGTTTTCCAAATTAAGTTCGAGGGTTAACATTTAGTATATGAATTAAGTTTGTGGTAGACATTGCCTTATAGGGATTTTTTTTTTATCCTACCCAATATATTTTTCGTGAGTTTTAAGAATTCATGTACTTGTGCATTAATAAAAATTGATGTAAAGAGTTGAGAATTCAATTGATTTCGAAACTCTATTCGATTTTCAAGTAATCTCAAATGAAACAATAAATCAGATTCAACATGTTTAAAAAATAATAGTAAAAAACACATAAAAAAAGCATGAAAACGACTTTAGTGACAGATCTCTGTAGCTCATGTTTTTTTTTTAAACAGTAAGTATCTTGCAGGGTGATGGTAACGAGCTCGAGTACCTGGTCCTATCCTGGATTTCTTCAAGCATATAATTATACAATAATCACTTGCAGCCTTCTCCCTCCCCCCGGGCCGATTGGTTAATGGGCCTCACAAACCCATTAACCAATGGGCGGCACTCACAAAATAGGCGTGGGGGTGACGAACCCACCCTATGAAAACCACACGTCATGATATGCGCGATGTATTTCCTACGTACATCGCGCGAGGCCTTGAACCTCTATGGTCTGTCGCACCAATAATAATAATAATAATATGTATCATGCATTATAAATTCTCAACAGCCTATTGATCAATTTTCAAGGCATATACAGTAGAATCTACTCATATAGGTACTTTTCAAAGAATTTATCAACTTGTTCTAATTTTAAAAACAAACAGCTCGCCCCCCTCATATGTTATCTATACAACAGATACAACAGCTGATGAAATAAATTCGTGGCACAGGATCTCTCTAAAAGGAAAAAGCCTAATCTAATCAGAGTTTGGAATAGAAACAAAAAATAAGATCATTTAAATGTATTTCATTCTTGAGGGAGGAATTCGGTGAGTCATAAGGCTCTAGTTTAAATAAATTGGAGACATCCAACCGTCGAGAGTACGATAATTGGCGAAATTTAATTCAAGCAAATGGTAGTATCAATCATTCGGAGTCAATTATCAATACAAACAAATTAAAGTATTTCCAGTTTAAAATAAGAGTTCTTCGTTATGGATTAAGGACTGATTTATAGCTATCTCCTTTAGCATTAGCAAGATTAGGTCAGACTGAAGCTTTCGGGGTAGAAGGCTTTTAAGACTAAGTGTAAAATCTAACATTCCTGTAAGTGATCCGACTCTTCATTTAGCTATTTTCTTCAACACCTCATCTACCCCCAATCTCTTCAACCAAAAGATTGGACCACAAGGTTTTAAGAAAAACTCTAAACTCAGTCTTCATAACAGGTTAAGTCTTTTTTTCTCCAATTATGTATCCTTCTCCTCTAAAACAATTAAAACTTCTTATTAAAATTTTTGTAATTTCATTCAGATTATTCATGGTTTTATATAACAGAAAGAACTAAATTGTTATTGAAATTACAATTAAGTTGTACTTAAAATCTGAAAAAAGGGACCTCAATAATTTTTCACTAGACCCTTTAAATAGTTTTAAGTCACTTAGGCTGGTACCCCGGAAAACGTATACTTCTTATAAATACAAACAGGTGATAACTTGGTAATTTCATAAGGTAAAATCAATTTTTCGTTGAAAATATATAAAACACCCATATATTAATTTTAATAATATTTAATTAGAAATTAATCTTAATTTAATATAAATCCATAACTAATAAAAAGAAATACCAATTCTTCAACCATTAATTTTCGACCACAGTTCCACCAAGCAGAGCATTCCCTTATATCCCAGACTTATTCTGGAATTCATGACTCAATCCGTTCATGGAAAACGAAATTACAGTGACAGCCCTGCGGGGAGAGAATTAGCAGAAGCAAGACAAGGCGAAGTTACGGGCTTTCAGGAAATTAAACCATTAAAGTCATTGCACACACACACACACACACACACCGAAGTACCTTCACTTCTTATTAGCCGTTATGGGCGAAGGAGCTAGTTTCTTCACCATGGGGGATAATTGTATCGGTTGTCTTCCCGTTAAGGGAAACTTATTACCGAAGGTTTGCCGACTGAGTCGTTCTTAACTAGCTGACTTGGCAGGACCTGGTTAGTGTGTCTTGTGCAGTTACTAACTTACTAGAATGGTTTGTTTAACTTTATTTAACTACTTTTTAACCACCTTTATTGGAAGAAATTGACTCAGAATATAATGATTTTCCTCACTGAATTTACTGCTATTATTTATTATAATTAATACAATTAAATTCAAACTAAAACAGAATGAGTTACATTTAAATAAGTTTACATTTAATCGGATATTGCAATAAATCCTGTGTTTTATAGTCATGGAGAGGAATTTATAGTTTATAACATTGATAAAATGTGTTGGGGAATCAAAACAGACAACATTATTTCTTTAAGTAATCGTATAGAGATCGACTTTCAAAAGGTTGATGATTATTTATTTTTTTATTTACGTTTGATATAAATTTTAATCGTATTCTCCTAAATTAAATGTAAAGTTTTTTTTTTTTTTTTTGTGATCGATCGATAAACAAAGGCAACAGCTCATACAAAATCACAGGCTTGAAACCCCAGCATACAGAAAGCATTATCTTCTTTGGGCGCAATCCCGCTTTAGATGTAGTTTCAGGTGGTTCGTTGTTAGGTCTCCAAGATTTTGTTCGCACCATATTATCGTAGACAATCCACGTTTCATCCCCTATCACAAGCCTTTCATGAAATGGGTCGATTCCTTGACGTTTCCGCAGTGAATCGCAAATGGAAATGAGTGTTGCCAAGTTGGCTTCGGTCAGAGAGTGGGGATCCCAAACATCAAGCCTAGAAAAGTGGCCGAGCTCCCGCAAATGATTGTCTACGCTGGTATGTGAAACGTCTAGGACCTCTGCAATGCCTCGCACTGATTGTAATGGATTTTGATCTACTATCGCCTTAACATCAATGGTTTCAATTTCTTTTGGGCGACCAGGTCGCGGTGCGTAGTTTATGTCCAAATTCTCTGCTCGAAACTAGGCAAACCAATTTTGGCACGTACGCTCTGTTAAGTCATTATCCCCATAGACCTTGCATATTTTTTTATGTACTTCTGCAGCTCGATTTCCTTTTTTGAAGTAATAATGCACGATATTTCCGTCCATCTTCTCAGCTGCATCACAAACTCAATACTGATCTAATCTTAACAAGTGTCAACAGACATAACTGTTTACATATTACAAATAGGATAAAAAATCCTCTGTTGGGATTATCAGAAAAATGTGACGTATTATAAACAAAACATGAATACAAAAACCGAAAGGACTTATTTGCCAACCTTATACTTTTGCAGTTATTTTCATGTTGCTTTAATCTGGTGTTAGTTTTTGGATAATTTGTCAATCACGCCTCATTTATCTCTTTTTTCTATTCTATCTTTCATGTGGATTATATATGATTACAGTTTGTTAGTATTGTAAATCACTGATTTAATATTGTAATCATCATAGATATTGAATGTCCTGGTTATTTTTTTTAGTTAATTCTAGTAAGTAACTTATTTTAAATAATTTCATTGATAATTTTGATAATATTGATATTTTTTGTTGTTTGTTTATTGATATTTTTTTTGTTTTTTATTACTTTGTTATTATTATTCGCCTTATTGTTTATCATTTATTTTATATCATGATCTTTTTTTTTTTGTAATTTTATTAATCTATTTGTATTCTTGGTTCTGTGAATTCCGTTACATGTAGTTCTTCATTTTTGTGCTTTTGTCAATATATTATCATTTTTTTTTTAGATTTTGTCAAGTTTTCTGGTCAATTCTTTATATGGCCCACCTCAAATTTTTTAAAAGTTAATTTGTCACTCAGCAATGCTTCCATTTTTTCATTATATTCCTCTTAACACATTACAACTATTGATATTTTTTTGTCTGATTTAAAAACCACTAGTTCTTTATTATTTTTTAAGAATTTAGTTAAATCTTTGAGGGCGTTATTGTTGAGTATATATTGTCTAGTGTGATTTAATTGTTACCTTGTCATTACTCATTACTTGTTTCTTATGGCATTTATGATGGTTCATACATCAATTATATAAGCCTGATTCTTTATCATTATTACAGAAGTTGAAATTAAAATTTTTAAGGTTAATTACTATTTCAACATTATTTGAAAGTTGATAGTTGATAGTTGTTATACTATCATTTCTTTTGTGTATGTTTTTATATTTCTCAAAATTTTCTCCCCTCAAAAAAGTTGTTCCTATCTGACTTGTTATATGTTTGTAATATTTTATCCTTATTTATATAATTTGCATAAATTGATGTTAATCTATTGATTTTATCATTATTGTTTCATTTTATCTCATTTTGTTTATTTGAGGGGGCAATTTATTAATTTTTGCATCAAATTTAAAATTTTTTTTACTTATATATTCATCCATATAATCTTTTATTATGTTTTATCAATATATCCATTTTATTATTGTGAAATAAAAATATTATTTTTATTATTTGTTTCATTTCTTTATTCAACTTGGCATTAGTTAAATATAATTTTCTTTATCTTGTGTTATATTATAGATAATATAAATATATTAACAATTTCATAAATATATAAAGCAATGATAGAATATATAAATATATATTCTGCTATTGTTTAACTAGTATTTATTATTTGTTTTAA
>NW_027115338.1:1670645-1683616 GCF_000696795.3 Halyomorpha halys | reverse complement strand
AGTGCTTTGATGTATCGTATAATTGTATAAACATTACTATTTAATATAAAATAAATTTGAAATTTCTTTAAAACTAATGATAATTTATTTTTTTTTTTGTGGAACTGAGGTAGTCTTACTTACAAGATTAATGAATTAAATAATTCTCATCATCATATTCAATATTCTCCACCATTAATCATTTTATTAGGATATTTGAGTAATTAATAACTTTATAAATATTTGTTTAACTTTTCGTCTACTATTATTGTCTGAAATGATTCATTTTTCAGATTATTATATGCCCCCCCAAAAAAAAGAATCAAATTTTTCTTTCATCAATCATTCATTTTTCCCATTCTGTATCGCATACATTATTTATTGATGTTATCCTTTTCATATTTGTGATTATTTATTGATATTAATGAGATGAGAGGAAAAATGAAGGCCTCTGATAGATCCCTGGGTACATCCATCAACCACAGGCTCTATCAATCTTAGCTACCTCGAGAAAACAACCAACAAACATGTAGGAGCTGTTTTCTTGATGATGCTGAGGCTTATCTAATGCTTCTGCAAGTAGAAACGATTTCTTGTTTTACACTTATGAAGCAATAAAATAAAATGTCTTGTCATTCAATTTATTTTTTTAAAATAGGCAGGTATTAATACAATATGGCATAAATGGACATAGCGCTAATCTATTTATCCAATTTAATATCGTTCACAATCAGATAAAATAAAAATTACTGAGAAAATAGGCAAATCAATCAGGTATTTACAAACTAAACTATATATTTAAATAAAATACACAACATGAAAGGAAGACAATAATAAGAATTAACTACAAATAATAAAAATAAACTACAAATAATAATAATAAACTACGTAAATCTAATTTTATTCTTGGTTATAATTTAGAGAAATGTTTTTAAAAAATTTTATTCAGAGGTGAATTGTCTGAGACTTCACAGTTTTTTAAAAATAGGTTTTGATTGGATCTAAATAATCATGAATGAAATTACTAATTTTATACAAAGTGTATGAAGTGCACCTTCAACTTAAAACTATGCGCACCTTCACTTTTGATTGGCTGGTTGGATTTTAGTGGACTGTATATAATCGATGGTAATGATGAAATGAAACATGATTAACAGAAAATAAAATTCTATTGTATAAGTTACAAGTGGTGTAGGGGGTGGCCGAAATAAAACATTTATGTTAAAGAGTTAATTAGGTTTAACATTAGCATATACGTTCAAATTTCCGTGAATCTTAGGAGTTTTAGTTTCTTAGTTAAGGAGTTTCAAGATTTTAAAACTATAAAAAAAGAGGTTTTAAGCAATGTGACATACATTATAGGTAAATATAAAGTTTTACTTATTTCGAAAAAATAATCCAAATTATTTTTTAATTGATTGTTTCGGATTACACTTGAACTACTAGAATATTAATATTTAAAAAAGGAGAAGTCAAGAAGGAGTCAGGTGTAACTCCAATTCGATCGGCTGATTTGAAAGTATATATAGAGCCGAACTAGATTCAATAAAGATCAGTCTTTGAGTAATAACCGAGTGGTTATTTCTCTCTCCCTTTTCTCTTTATTAGTCTTTGTGTTATCAAACCTTTAACTGGTTCCAAAATCCGTGAACTTAAGATACCGGAGTAATTTTTGTTTTCAAGAAAACAATTTATTGGTTTTTTCTTATCTTTCATTTTTTTCTTCTTCTTTTCTCAGTCTTTTTAATAATAGCTGCAAATGGAATTCTCAGACAAGACTCATGAACCTGGAAGCTATTAATCAAAATGGGATCGAGAACGCACCTCCCATGGCGATGAATCCTACACCTCCGGAGCTTGCTGCACTACCGGAAGTCCACACCACAACAATGGAGTGGATAAAAGTACGTACGGCAACCGCCCAAGACTTGAGGAAGGTCGTTTCTGAACTCGAACGGTTTACCGGGGAAACGGGAGAACTTCATAAACGGGATGACCGACTTATAAGCCGAATTGAAGCAAAGTCTATCGAAAATATAATCGATATTGAAGATGCGGAGGTAATAAAAGCAGCGGTCGTCTGCAGAGTAAAGAGGAGCATCCTCAATCAGATTTAGGCGGACGAAGAGACCTGTTGGAGAGCTATCAAGGAAAGATTAAAGAAGGCATTTGGAAGAGGGCGGTGGGCCTCAGACGAAGACATATTTATGATGATCAGAGAGACTAAAAAACCAAAACAGTCAAGTGGGCAGTATGCCTCGAAACTCCTGGCACGCTACAACAGAATCGCAGATATGCTCAGCGAGATGATGGAAATAGGGTCGAATGTAATTTCTATCTATGGTACTAAAAATTCAATTGGCAAAAGAGCTGGATGGGAAAGGAGGGATTTTCAAGAGAGCGCTCGTTTGTGAAATGAGCTCAAGATCGCATGGATGCAAACGCTATAGAGGTGGAGTCCAGGATGGAGGTAGAGAAACCAGGATGGACCGGAGTCGTTTACCAGCGTCCCAGGATTAATCCACCAAAATAGCGGAGAAGAGAATATCAAGATAAACACAATGAAAATACGGGGACCATTAAAGGGAAGATTGAATCAGGAAAAAAGAAGTATCAGTCGCTGAGAAGACCGTAAGTGCCATAGGTGTGGTAAAACCGGCACCTGGTAGCACAATGCCCCTGCACCCGATATTTTAAATGTGGGACAGAAGAATATATTGCCCGACAGTGCCCCTATATGTATCAACGGAGAGAGCAAAATAAACCTGAACCGATGGCTGTCAGTGCACAGAGATTATGGAGGAGAATCTCTCGAAGGACGAATGGATCCGCGAGTGAAGCCACGGAATTGTCCGAGATCTCAGAGATAGAAACTAAGGGAGGAGACCTGGGCGAGAGGAGGGTCAGCAAGGTAAGAGAAGAATTAGGAAACGAACAGGAGGAACAGTCAGAACACGAAGAGAGTTCTGAAGAGTGTGCGCACAGAGGGGCGAACGCAAGTTGAAGAACCATTATGTGAGAGGAGAGCATGGGGATTTTCCTATTATACGTGGGAAAAGAGGAACAAGCTGCTTGGTGGACACTGACAGCTCCAACACGATTGTCTGCCGAGAGGCCCTTGAGAGATTGAGTGGCGGAGAGAGGGAACTACAGGTCAGAGTATATAACTCTCAGTTGATCACTCTGGGCGAACCCTACAGTATTGAAGGGGAAGAAGAAACGGAATTTGATTAGCGGGGTGCTAAGGGGAAGAACAATCCATGTAATGGGGAAAATGCCTCAAAACTACCAGATGGTCATTGGTTGCGATCTATTGGAGAAGGTAGGAGTGAAGATAAGAAACAATGGGGTCCGTGCGATATTAGAATTGGATGGAAGAGATACGGCTGCCAGAAACTCGTGGGCGACGGAAAGGCGAGAGTAGGTGGGATTACTCAGGAAAAGAGTTTGAAGAACAAAATACTGACCAAGTACGACAATATTTTTCTCAATGATGGAAATGTATTAGTGACCACGGGAAAAAAATTGTGAATGAAATACCTTTGAAACAGGATAGGGTGACCGACGTGAAGGAAAGGCGTTATCCCCAGGCACTTCGCCAGCACATGGAATGAAGGAATGAAATAGAATGTTTACGAAGACAAGAGATAATCGTGGACAGCACCCTATAATAGTCCATTTTGGGCGCTATGAAAAAATAATGCACCTAGTGAGAACAAAGAAAAGTACCGAGTTGTAATAGACTATCGCAAGCTCAATACGGTTCAAGAAAGTACGTTTGATGATAAGTACCCTATCCCTAGATTCGAGGACATTCTGGACAAGTTGGGCGGTGCTAAAATTGTAAGCACATTAGACTTAAAGGCAGAGTATCATCAAATTACAATGAACTCCACAGACCAGAATAAGACCGCGTTCACATTTGAATGAGGTCATTATGAATTCACCAAAATACCGTTTGTTATATTTTAGAAGCTCATGGACGAATTATTGAGAGGATTGGATGAGGCAGTTTGTCAAGTCTACATGGACGCTCAATGTGTTCATTAGATCAGAAAAGGACCACGAGGACCATTTAAGGAGTGTCTTCCAGTGGATAAGAGAATTTGGACTCAAGCTATCCCGAGAAAAGTCCACAATAGGGCAAGACCAGATTATTTTTTTGGGACATACTATCACCAAGGAAGGTGTGGGACCAGATATTCATAAGGCGTCGGCCCTAAATGGATGGCAGTACCAACAGACGTAAAAGGAATACGGCAATTGCTGGGAGGAGGGCATTAAATTACTACAGAAGGTTTGTTCCAGACATGGCGGAGTGTCTTGTGCCTCAACAATTTGTTAAAGAAAGGGAACAGGATAGTAGTGACGCCAAACATGGCCTATAACATTCGAAAATGCATTGAGCAGCTACAACGGGATACAGTTTTTGCATTCCCCGATTACGGCCATTTACGCTCACAACTGATGCAAAGTGAGTATGCTCTCGGAGCGGTGTTGGATACTGAAGAAGGAGAGCGTCCTGTAGCATGCGCTAGTCGGCGTCAAAAGCAGAAGCCTGATACAGCGCCTTAGAATGAGAACTTCTAGGGATTGTGTGGGCAGTAAAACATTTCCAGCCCTATTTCTTCGGAAGGCGTTTTAAGGTTCACACTGGCCATAGATCATTGCTGGTTACAATCTTGCGTCAGAGATGACCAGGTCTGGATAGTAGTAGAATATGCATCGAAGGCCGGACATACCTATCATCTATACGCAGGCAATGCAATGGTTTGCAATGGCGAGAAATCGGCTTCATAGGGGAACGGAAAAGATTGGGGTCGACCGGATGTTCATACGTTGTATAATGATGGTGAAGACTCTCCATGACGTCGAGAGCCAAAGAGAGGTGACACTCGTATATCACCAGGGAAAGACAAACCATAGGGGACTAAACGATACCTTACAGGCATTGCGCCGTTGATATTTCTAGTGGGGTATGGAGCGCACTATTCAAGAAACCATTGGTTCATTGTGATGGCTATAACGTAAACCTGAGTGCGAAATACGATAGACACCCACTACAAGCACCACGAATCTCCAGGCGGATTCGTTTACATGGGAAAGGATAAAAATGGGCCACAGAGGTCGACGTATTTAGGAAATTAGCAATGGCGAACCCAGTGAAACAGAGGTCGGCAGAAGCAGTGTTAAGAGCGCTACGAATTGTTCCAGTTTTACGGCGTACCAGATAGAATCTCATCTAATAGTGGAAGGAAGTTTGACAACGCTGGCGTCAGGGAAGAAATAAAAGGTCGCACCGTAAAACCCCGGAACATCCAAAGAGCCGAGGAGGAATTGAAAGGCTCCACAGTACCCTCAGTGACCACCTGCGGGTATATCAGTTAGAAAAGGGGCTGGAGCCAGACGAAGCGATGGAACGAGCGATCGCAGCATACAATCATTCCATAGACTCGGTCACCAGGTTTTCCCGATTCGAGATAGTTTTGGGCTACGGGGACGTCGTAGGAATTACAGAGATACAGCGATGGAGGATAGAAATATCACCATTAATTGTATGGCACAGAGAAAGATGTGGGAAAAACTCAGGAACGAAATTCAGAAGGAGAAACGCAGAGTGACACAATATAACACCAGTGTTCGTGGTTCAGCTTCAAATCGGTGGTGGTACCGGAAAGTAGGAAGTAATAGGGGGAAAGAGCTGCAGAGGTACGAAGGGCTATTCAGAGTGGTCACCATTGGGGAGCATAACGTTATCACCATAGAAAGTGTAAAAGAACCTGGAAAGCGTAGAACGGCTCATATAGAACAGTTAAAGCTTCCTCCAAAGGTAGTGTGATAACATTCTGGAGAGCCCTCAGCTCATTTCCGGAGGGTAATATTGTAAAATTTCTTTTTTTATTTTTTTATGTTTATTTCAGGGACTTAATAACAAGTTGTGATTGTAAATATAAATAAAAATGTAAATTCCTTTAAAATTGTATATATTTTTTTCTTTTACATACTTTTTACATTGAGAGCTTTTTTTTTTTTCATCATTGTTATTGTTTTTGTATATATCACTTTTATTTTATTATAATTTATTTGTATATATTTTTTTTTCTATTGTGCATAATTGAGTTTACAAGGATTGTTTGTAAAATGGCGGGAAGGGGGGGAAGTTACAGTCAGGTCTAACTCCAATATCAGCTGATCGAACCGATGCCAAGTTTGTATGTAAGAATATATATACCAAGCCGAAATGGACTTTGGTAAATTTGGCATCACTTGCTCTCGCAAAATTTGCCAGGATTAAAAATACATATTTGTAAGTATACACCACAGTTTTATTGATAACATCATTATCAATAAGATAGTTCCTCGCATCTAATATATCAGAAATATTTTTAACAGGTCCGATATCAAAATATTCGATCATCACGTATTCTGTAGTCAAATAAATAAGTGTTCACAGCTTGCTAGTCTTCTGCATTGACAGATTATAAATTTTCTTCTCCCTAGGCATCGAAAACTGAAAAAAGGGAAAAATCAATGGTCACCTACACGGAAAAGAGCACGTATCAATTTCATGCCAATGTAGTTTACAAATAGATACATGAAGAAAATTTGATATACTCGATCGGAAAAATATGATATATACATATGTATGTATAGTACCAATAACATAGTACAAGGCTGGGTCGAAAAGAAGTTTCAATCACGAGCTGGCTAAAAATCACACTAACGGGCGCGCGTATCAATTTGATCCAAATCAGTGTCTACAGATAAAACAAAACACCTTCCGAAGGCGGGAACATCACTGGCAGGTTGACGGTTAAAAGTCAAGAAGGAGAGCCCCAAACACCGATTATGTGCTTTCAAGTTCCAGGCCACTGTTTCTCAAAATGATACGCGCGCCCGGTACTGGGTAAAGAAAAGATTGCTGAACAAATTTAGCACATCTAAAACTAAAATTGCTAAGTAAACTTTTAAGACTTTTTTTTTAAAAAAAATAATTCAAACTAAATAAATTCCACATAAGTTATAACAGTTACGTACACGATTTCTGGGCAACATATGTTTAAACTACGGTCACTGATTTCCAGGTATCAGAGCAGAAGAAATTGATTGTACATGCGAAATTATCCTTGGTAGAGAAATGAAAATTCATTAATGTTCATATATTACTCAGCAAATGGTATGTGAATATCGATGTATACTTTGTAATGTGAAATATATTATTCTGCATATACATTGTTAAGGTATTTCTGACTGCACTGTTTAAATTATATGAATGTACGTAGGTAGCATTCCCTGGACTCCATACGAGTAAGTCTATTACATAACTTATAATTAGTTTTAGTTAATTACTTTAGCTAATTGAATTTTTAGAAGTAATTTGTAATTCTATAGGTAGGTACAGCTTTAATTCATACAAGAGAGATACAGTCATAATCAATTTAAAGAATTAAGAAGTTTTAAGGTGCAAAACTATCCCAACATTTGAAATAGTCAGTAGTCAGTAACGCTAAAGTTTTAGCCCTTAAAGTTTGATTACTAAAATGACATTGTTATTTCAAATAAAATATATAATATGATTCAGAAATAATCACTTCGAATATTCCATATTTGGCGATAAAGTATATTAATTTACTTAAAAATAAACATAAAATTTTTAGTAAAAACAAATTAAAATGAGATTACCTATCTTTATGTTAATTTCTTTTTTTATCTATTAGAGTAAATTTTAGTAAATATCTGTGATTAAGGAAGTAATTGTTAACCAAACGTAAGATTCAATACCACCAACCTCGCCAACTTACCTGAATCTATTATCGAGTAATGATTTTGTACATTTCTTACACATCTCCACTGTGACTTAACATTCTGTAACATTTGTCACCAATTTTAGCAACTAATACAAACTTCCGATATGATATCAACCAATTTGCAGAAAAATTGGACAAGACTTTGTTTTGCCATGTCTTACCTCACTTTTTTGCAACCAGAATTTTCTAAATTGGATAACAAGTGCAAAAATAACGTTATTCTTTTATAATGGTTTTCATTTTTTGTACATTTTTACTTCTGTTTATCGTTTGTTATGCTCATATAAAGTTGTTATAATTATGTGGTAGTTATGAAAAAGATGTGGAATCAAAATTAAATGGCTGCTAATTTAGCAATATTCATTGCTTGAAAGTTTGGATGAATTATTCCATTTAGCAAAAAGAGCTATACATACATTTAGAAGAAGTTGGCAGTAACTTAAAGATATCAAAGATGGTGTCAGGATGCATAAAATAGTTTATTACACTATACTAGGAAAAAATGTTTTTTTCCGGAAAAACATTAAACAGCAATGGACTCAGGAAACAAGGAGAGTTCGAAAGTGTTATTGAACTACATTTTTGATCATCTTCCCTCATTTACGAATATTTACTCTTGGAGTATCATGTCACTAACTCACGGGATATAAATCACATGGTTCAGACTACGTAAAAAATAAAATAAAAAGCTGAGGAAAAAAAAAAGTTGGTAGCCCTGTGAATTATACAAAGATGGGAGGAAACAAGACCCTCTCCTATGCACATAAAATTTCCGAAAATGACTATTGGAATGCCATGGAATGTAAAGATTCGAAGAACTCAAATCAAGTTTAAGATGGAATTAGTGGTACATATCTGTAGGGTAGATGTACGTTAAATTCACGCCCGCAATAAGAATTTAGCACAGCATTGTGCACAAGAATCCTTTCACGCATGCGGACTCAAAACCTACAAAATACTAATCCTCAATCGAAGTTACACAGACTCAATGTCGCAGGTCTTTTCAGCACGGCAACGAAGAGTAGAAACAATGAACCCAAGTAAATACAAGCATGCAAATTAATAATGATATTTAATCTGAGTTTTAAAGAATTTATTTGTTTTCTTTCAGTCTAGTTCAAAACAAATTGTTTTTAATCTCCCTCTATAAATCACTATTTTCCCCAAATAATGAAAATCATTCAAATCCATTAAGCGTTCCCTAATAATAATTCAAGTTTAACTACAATAGCCAGTATTTTAAATTCACCCCAACAGATACTTCTGATCAGTGAAATATATTAGTAATAGTACTATTCTACAGTAACATAAACAAGAAGTAGACTCCAGAATAACAATTCAATTCCCCAACTAAATAAGGGAATTAGGAGGAACTTGAATCTCGTCAATTCAAACCCGTAGATTGTTCAACCGGAGGATTCAATTAGAAATTGGTACCAGTTGGGAACTGTATCAACTTAACCACGGTACATCAAGGAACTTGGTACAAAGTAAAACATTCCAATACAAGAATCAACTACAAAACCTACTACCACAGAGAAGGTTTAATACATCACACCAACGAGTTAGGGATACAGTGCAATTTAATTTTGCATTGTATGATTATAGAATCTGGTTTAATATAAAAAACTGAGATTAAATCAACTATACTATCGAAAAAATAATACATTTTTGAAACTATATCGAAATATTACTTCAATGCAATTAAAATGATAATAAATAGAACTCAATAATGGTGACCTTTTCAGATAAAATAGTAAGTTTTGTTTTGAGCTTAATCCTCTCCTTCAATAAAAGGATTGCAAGAATTTATTTATTTCAAATCATTGAAACTGTTTTTACTGAATGATGACAGCTCTGATGATTACTTAATTATTCGAACCAAAACAAGAAATAAACATTGTTTTGAAATTTATAATATATTTATATTTATTCTTTTACGAATAAACGAATAAAAATGAGTTGAATTACAACATACAATTTTTTTTACATGCTAACTATGATAGCATAAGAAGAAACGAGCTATACCAGGAGCTTCTAGAAATGGGAATACCACCTAAGCTGATACGTTTGATTAGGGCTACAATTAAGAAGGTGCAATGTGTAAGGTGTGTGTTCAGGCTGACCTGACTGACAGCTTCGAAACCCACAGACTCAGACAGGGTGATTGTCTGGCATGTCTTTTCTTTAATTTGGTCCTCGAAAGTGCGGTACGGAAATTTGGAATACAAGTTGGGGGAACTATCTTCAACAGATCCCCTATGATTTTGGCTTTCGCCAATGACTTAGTTATTGTTGGAATAACTCCTACAGACTTTTATCAGTCTTCTGATATCAACGGCTAGAGTGGGTTTAGAGGTTACCGAATCAAAAACCAAATACATGCATGCAGGCTCACAACTAGATGTGAACGAACCATCACATTTTATAACTGGAGGATTTTCATTTGAAAATTGAAAGGGTAAAGGAGTTCAGCTACCTTAGATGTAAACGCGGACATTCAAGCAGAATTATGTCCGCAAATAAATGCTATTTCGGCTTACTGAAGCATTTCAGGAGCAGGGCTATTTCCTAAAACACAAAGATACAGCTGTATAACACCCTGGTGAGACCAGTTCTCACTTATGCCCCGGAATGCTGGGCATTACCCGGATCACAGCAGGCCCTTCTCCTAAGGTTCGAGAAAAGCATATTGAGGAGAATTTATGGCCCAGTTTGCATTGATGAACTAATGTTCATTTAACAAGAAACCCAGATATCGAAGAGTAATCAAAGAAGGACGGCTTAGGTGGGAAGGCCATGTAATAAGAATGACCCAGGATCATATTCCTAGATGATCTTTGACGAATGAATTATATGAGGTAAGGAGAGTGGGAAGACCCCAGCTGCATCGATCCATGGATGGAGTGGCACCGGATGCCAGGTCCATCTTGGGAAACCGCTATTGGAGAGCAGCGGCAACCAATAGAGAAGATTAGCGGAACAAGCTGCAGGAGGCCTTGACTCTACAAGAGTTGTAGCGCCCCGGATGATGATGATGATGATGACGACATGAATCATCTCATTAACATTTTAGGGATCCCCTCATTTCTAAGCTCTACAACCTTACACGCCCATCTTATAATACTATAACCAGAATTATATTTACAGGGTGCAGTTTGCTCAATTCACCGTTGTGCAGTCTTCTAAATTCTTCCGTCAATTCATCTTTTTTCGGTCCGAATAGTTTGAGTAATACTTTATTTTCAAAAATCTTAAGGAACTGTTCTGCTCTTAGTGTAAGAGGCCACGTTTTGTATCCATAAAGAACAGAGGGAAGGATAATAGTTAAGTAAATTCTAACATTTTAGTTTTTGCACAAAACTCGAGCCTTCTAAGAAATTTTGAAATTCATAAATAACAGGCATTTCCTCAGGAATTGACACGAAAAACTAAAGAAAATAAAAAACAAGGAATGTCGAAAAATCCTGCATATTATTTGTAACGGAAGATCTGCACTGAAGTTGATCATCTCAGATCATTAAATATATATATCCTCTCTATGGAAGAGAAGAAAAGTACTCTCATGCAGTTTTTCTATATTTTATCACATACAATTATATTTTTTAATTTAACACAATATTTTTTAAATTTCTATTCCAAATATGAAAATTTAAAAAAATTAAAATTCATTTAAGAAATGTATATTGTTAAGAACGCTATTTCAATTCTCATATTGTAAACTTCTATATAAAATAGAAGACAGAGAAACGTCAGCATTAGGAGGTCGGATGAACTTTGGTTGTTTACACCCTCTTTTTTTATGTCTTTAATACAGGATTCAGTTGTCTCGCATCTACAGAGCGAGAAGGACGTCCCTACCTTTCTCGTATCACTATCTACTGAAATCATATTAGTAGCTTTGCATCAACAGTGCAGGAAGGACGTCAGGTACCTCTATCAAACTTTTTTTGCTACTTTTATCATTTTCTACAAAATTAAATTACGTTTTTCGGACCTGAGACTATTTACGCCAGGGTGAAGAGCCTAGAGTCACTTCACGTTTGGAATAAGAGTATTTATTTGCCTTTAAAATTAATAATTTTTATCTTCAGAAGTGGCTTGTAGTCAGACATTCATTTCTTTGTTCTCACATAATATCTGTCTTAATATTTTTATATATGACCCTTCCACCTAAAGCATTTCATCCATCAGAAATATCCAGTATCATTCAGAGATTACCTAACCGCAAAGCTCCTTGATATGACCTAATAACGTCCCATATCCTAAAACTTCTTCCTAGAAAAGCCATCCTATTCCTCACCTACATATACAACGCCTTTCTTCGTTCCACATATTTCTCTGACCCATGGAAATTATCAATAGTCAAAATGATACCCAAACCCCATAAACCAGCAGAATACCCATCCTCCTACCGTCCTAACTCTCTATTACCTATCATGGGCAAAATCCTCGAAAAACACATTTTGAGTTTACATCCTTGATTCCAATCATATAATACCAGATCACCAATTTGGATTCCGAACCTCTCATTCCACTATCCAACAATGTCATCGTGTGGTGGACCTTGTCTCGTCTTCTGTAGAGGAATGTACTGCGTGGGAGTCTTTATCGATGTAGAACAGGCTTTTGATCGAGTCTGGCACCCAGGACTGATTTACAAACTCCGTAAATTCCTACCTCCTACATACTTTCTCATTGTTCGTTCCTTTCTCACTGACAGATTATTTAAAGTAAACCACAATGGTTCCTATTCATCCCTCTTCTTTCTCTGGTGTTCCTCAGGGTAGTATCCTCGGTCCCATCCTCTACATAATATATACACCAGATATCCCAACCAATCCTAACACTATCCTCACCACACATGTGTGGAAGACACATGTGTTCTCGCTGCTAATAATAACCCTTTTATTGCATCCAAAAATCTTCAATCCCATATCACAGCCCTTGAAGAATGGTTTCATAATTGGAGGATTAAAATAAATTCCAACTAATCCCATCAAATTACCTTTACCCTACGACGTAAACCTACTGACTGCCCTACAGTATACTTCAATAATGTTGCACTTACCCCTGTTGAACAGATCCTTTGACTACTTTTGGACAAACGATTAACCTGGAATCCTCACACAAGACTGAAAAGACAGGAAACTGCACGTCGATTTCGACTATTACAGCACTTAC
>NW_027115338.1:1667445-1668415 GCF_000696795.3 Halyomorpha halys | reverse complement strand
ATTGGAGACAAGACTTGATGGAGGAATTCGGAGACATTTTATTTAGGGACGGAGAAGCTCTGGGCGTGACGGGTAGGGCTGTGCATGAAATCCCTTTGAAGCAGGAGAGGGTGACTTACGTAAAAGAGAGGAGGTTCCCACAGGCGCTGCGAAAGCACATACGGAACGAACTGAAAAATTTGAAAACCCAGGGGATAATAGTGGACAGTACATCGCCATACAACAGCCCCTTATGGGCAGTACGAAAGAAAGCCGCACCGGGGAAAACCGAGGAAAAGTACAGGTTAGTGGTGGACTACCGGAAACAGAACGACAACACGGTTGACGAGAAATACCCAAGTCCACGGTTTGAGGATATCTTGGATCGATTAGGCGGGGCGACCGTGTTCAGTACTCTAGATCTAAAGGCGGGTTATCATCAGATCGAGATGCACCCTCGGGACCACTTTAAAACGGCTTTTACTTTCGAGCCTGGACATTTCGAATCTACGAGGATGCCTTTTGGGGCTAAGAACACGCCCATAACGTTTCAAAGGCTCATGTATGAATTGCTAAGAGGTATCGACGAATCCATGTGCCAAATATATATGGACGACCTATCGGTCTTTAGTAAGACAGAACGCGAGCACGTGGAACACTTGCGGAGCGTGTTCAACAGACTTGAACCAAACGGTAGTTTGGGTTAAAACTTTCACCCGAGAAATCAATACTGGGGCAACAGCAGATAACCGATAACCCGACACGGAGTAAAGCCAGATCCGCAGAAAGTAGAAGCGATCCAGCGAATGGAGATTCCGAAAGACGTTAGGGGGATCCGACGACTGCTCGGGACTCTCAATTATTACAGGCGATCCGTGCCCGAAATGGCGGAACACTTAGTCCCTATCAATAACCCCTTAAAAAAGGGGAATCGAGTGGTAGTAACGCCGACGATGGAGAACAACATTCGGAAATGCATGGAGAAGTTACA
>NW_027115338.1:1664797-1666267 GCF_000696795.3 Halyomorpha halys | reverse complement strand
TTGCCACTAGATGGCATCATGAATTTCCTTTCAGAAGTGAGGGGGGGCCTTACTTAAACAGAGGTGTCACAGAGACGATGCATGATCTGCGGGTTTAAAACGAACCGTCCAAGAGGTGATAGGGAGTTGCGAGGTCTGTTTAAATGCCAAATACGACCGACACCCCCCCCCAAAGCAATACAGGAGGAAACCCCGACGGCGGACATGCCATTAGTCGACCTACAGGTAGATACGTTTACCTGGATGGGATACAAGTGGGTCACGGTCATCGACCTATTCAGTAAAGTTGGCATGGCACATCAAATCACAGATAGGTCAGCGGGCGCGATATTAGGGGCAATGCGTACGTGGTTCCAGTTTTATGGAATACCCGATCGGATCTCATCGGATGGTCGTCGAGAGTTCGATAATGCGTCGATTCGGGACGAAATGAAAGTGAAGACGGGAAGAAACGTGGATTGGCACCTAAACACCCCGGGGCACCCAAAGAGTAGAGCGGGGTTCGAGCGTCTGCATAGTACATTGAGTGATCACTTGCGTGTATATCAGCTGGACAAGGGGCTAGAACCCGATGACGCGATGAACAGGGCTATCGCGGCATACAATCACTCCATTCACGCAGTTACAGGGTTCTCTCCCTTCGAGGTTCTTTTTGGTATGCGCGGACGACGGCGAGATGATCGGGGAGCGGCTGGGGACGGGGACATTATCAACAACGGGACGGCTTTCCGTAAGATATGGGGCAAAGTACAGGGTAGGATCGAAGCGGAAAAAATAAAAGGCGTGTCAAGACAGAACGACAAAGTACAGGACATAACGGGGAGACTAGGGATAGGGTCCATTGTTTACCGGCGTATTGGGACCAATAGAGGCAAAGAGGTGTAACGCTACGAGGGTCCATTCAGAGTGATCGCTATCAGAGAACACAATATGTTCACTATTGAAAGTATCAAGGAACCGAAAAAACGTAGAACCGTTCATATCGAACAGCTGAAGGTTCCTCTCCAAGTCGCGCAGTAACGTTCTGGAGTTACCTCTTACCCACGACAGTGTCCAGTGAATGTGATTTTTTTTTTCTCTTTCCTTTTGTGTTCCGAAGAGGTGTTTTACTTTTTTTTTATTTTCTTTGTGATATCAGTAAACCCTACTATGTCATTTATTTTTTTTCATCTGGTAACGAATTGTACCTTTTTTTTTTTTACTATGTTTTCGTAGTTTACGAATATTATGTCATAAACTGGTAGGGGGGAGTTATAATACGACAAGGCGTATTGTCCGCCTTAATACTCCCTACCCATGTAAATAAACAACCATAATGTATATAAGAAGGATTAAGAGAGCGAATAAAGTAGTGTTATCTCTGTAGCCTTGCGTACTGTTACTCTGCCCAGTTTCCTACTTTTTTTTAGTATTCATTTTCCGACAACGCATAAGTTATACATATATAAAGTTATGGCCTGGGTCAACTGT
>NW_027115338.1:1659341-1664482 GCF_000696795.3 Halyomorpha halys | reverse complement strand
TTTTGCGTATATAATAATTAAATAAAGTATCAAAAGTTTCCAATAAAGGCTGTTTCATTTATTTCAATATTTCTTTTATTGAGAATTATATATTTTTTCATAATACCAGCACAGGTTGAGATAGGGAAAAGTCCTCCTTAGGAGCATTTATGTTATCTAAATAACTCCCTAACAATAAAGCATTTATGAAATTTAACAATGTAAACGGTTTCAGAATAACCATTTCAAGCTTATTAAAAATCTGTAAAATTATAAATCTGAATTTAAAATGTATTCTATCTAAACATTCTTATGTTTCCAAACCTATAACATGTAATTGAAGATAAACATTCCTTCTTGTTGAACAAATCCTGGAAAACACAACGGACCGCTATGTGCAGCAACAACACTAAATGCATATTCATATATAGACCCTCATAAATCTTTGCGGTATATGCACTTATGCAAAGCCATAAAGGAATTGGCAATTTGCCCTGAGAAATCTATTTCTGTGGAGGCACTGGAATGACAAGTTCAATGTCTTCAAAGGCCATTTTCAGGTGATCATCATAGCATTCATACGTTCGTCTTTAAATGTATAACCACCAAGCTTTCACATATATTAACCACACTAACACCTCAATTCTTCATAGTATCTTCGAATCAATTTTGTCCAATTTTGACATTTTGGTACTATTTTAATCCTTGTGAGGTAAATTCTTACTAAATACAATTAGATTTACTGCTCTGACTGTTAGAGACACCTAAACAGCGATTAGAATCCACTAAAAAAACTTTAGGGATACAAAAACATATATTTAAAATTGTGAGTTGGAATTTCCTAAAAACATTGAAATATTAATTTGGAACAATTGTGTATTAATGTATCAATATGATAGAATGATGTAAATATTTTAGTGAAAAAGATTCAGTTCAGAAAATACTAACAATACAGCAATTGATACTAATGTCGATGTTCATCCTCCCGAGGCCTACTGTAAAAAAGAGCTAAATATTTCGATTTTCCGTATAAAAAGCAAAAAAAAAAAAACTTTTTTTATGACATTGAAGCATACTTGAATAAGGATTGGATTTTTTTAATGTTTAGGGATATTAAGGTAGCACTTCACAAAAAGATTTAGCCATATCTAAGCAACTTCAGAACATCTTCAGAAGCATCAGAAGTATCGAAACGGAAGATGATACATAAGAACCTAGAAAAGGAAGCAGTAGCAGAGAAAAAACGTGGAGACGAAGCCACGCAAACTTTGAGGAGGATGCCTGCAAAGGTGCGGCCGCGCATTGAGGAGTAACAATGTACGAGAGAAGCATAGCGGCCTGCCTGTAATACGAGTGAAGGGAGGCATAAACTGCCTGGTGGACACCGAGTGCTCGAGTACGGTCTCGTAGCGAGGAACATTGGAGCAGTTGGATGGCGGAGAGATGACACCCCAGGTCAAGGTATGTGACTGTCTATTGGTTACCCTAGGTGTGCTCTGCAGCACTGAGGGGGAGGCGGTAATGGACTTGAGTAAGTAGAGGGCTCAAGAGAAACAAATAACGGTCCACGTAATTAGAAAGATGCCTCGGGACTATCAGGTAATTATATAGTGCGACCTATTAGATAAAGTGAAGGGACGTATAAAGAAAAAGATGGGGGAATGGGATATAGAAATTAAAGGAAGGAAATATGGTTGTCGGAGATTCCTGGGGGCCGGGAAAAAGAGGGTAAGCGCGGCGTTACAAGGGGAGAGTTAGAAAGCCGGAATTTTTTAAGTATTCGATGACATTTTTTTTTATAGAGGAGTTTAGTGGTACTGAGAAAGCAGTTGAGTTCATGAGATTCTGCTGAAACAAGGTTAGGTGTCTTATTTAAAGGAAAGGCGGAATCCACACGCACTTCGACAGAATTTCGAAGAGAAGATAGAGAACCTAAGAAGATGGAGGATAAACATAGACAGCACCTCGTGTAAAATACATGTCCCTTGTGGAAAATAATTGTAGAAAAGTAAACCAGCAGATGGCGCGGAAAAGTAGCGTATAGTCATCGACTACTACAGACAGATATATATATATACCCTTAAATAAAATAACGCATATGACTCATGTTGGAAAATGCTTACGTTAGTTTCATAATATCTGGAGTGGAAAAGGAATAAGTGAGAAATTCAACCAAGAAGCTAATTTAGTAAGCTCAAAAGCCACTGAGTCAAAACGTTAAACCTCCTAATAACAATTTAAGGGGATATTTTTATAATGTTCACAATAAAATTTATGAGTTATTTTTAGTAGGTACAATGTAATGTGTATATATCGTAGGAATGTCAGCAATATTATTTAGTACTAACACTTATCAACCATTTGATTTGTCTCGTTTATAAATTAACGGATATCCTTACACATTTTTAATTTAAGCTTTGAAAGTAGTTTATAAAATTATAGTGTTAAATTAAGGATATTTTTATTATATTACAACTAGGAGAACAAATTATAAATAAAATTAATGCTCAATATTTTCATTAATCACGAACTCTAACCTCAAATATACAAATAAGTACATACATATATTAGTAAACATTTTATTTATTTTTTTTTGTTAGTCAATATTCTAAGCTGGGGGGGGGGGGGAAAGTGTCAACCACTAGGGTCATTTACACTAGAATTACAAAGTTAAAAAAGAACAATTGAAAAATTCACAAAGTAACACACAATTCAATAAATTCACAAAGTAATTACAGAGTGAGAGTGAGAAAGTTACAATTACAATCTGCATTTTAAAAAGTTGAAATCACAAATATACAAACTACAATTGACATAATTAGTAAATTACTATATTAAATTATGCATCCACTTACACATGGTGGAATTACAGTTACACTATACGTGATCATAGATTTTAATAGTTTTGTTATTGTGGGATCTTCCCCCCAACATGTCCTGGAAATCTGAAGAAAATCACTGTGATTCGTGAGCAATACATTCAGTAAGAATGTGGCCACCAGTGAGACAATAAATGGTTTGAAACACGCGTTGAATAGACTAATAAATAACATCTCACTGTTATGATCTGGGGGAAATTAAATAAAAAATATTTTTTTGACTTTACACAATTTATAAACCATACTCACTGAATTCACTTGTTCCGTAACCTATCATCCTAATCTGCTTCCGATAAACCTAGAGAGGGTCCAAAAAGAAACTAGCCCAGGACATTCAAACGTAGATCAGTTATCGTCATTTATTCAAGATAGATTTTTATAAAATAAATGACGTTAGAATAAGTGTATTAAAGAAATTTCACCACATAAAAATTATATAAGCATCTATTTTCTGTTAATACGCTGAATTACTGGTTTACTACTTTGCTTTTGTTATGTGGATCAACTATTTTTAAAGGGGAGAGAATGAAAGAGGAAAGATAACAGAAATTAAAGAGAAAAATTTCCCAGTTATTGCCAGAATAGAGCTAAGAGTGGTTGTTTTTTTTATTTCTGACGATTTGCACACAACTCACGACCCTAATTATTACACCATTAGGAATTAAAGATTAACTCATTTTTCGCAGTAATACTCCAGTCTTATTCATATTTATAATCAGTATTGAAGAACCAGTATTTCTTTTTTTAACCAAGAAACCAGAAAACACTTCCTAATCGTTAAGTAATATAACTAGCTACATTCAAAATAAAAACAACACTCATTTACAAAATGAATAGTAAGTCAGTAAATATATATTAATAATCTATATCCACTCAATATATCTTTTATGCAGTCGTAAATATTAATAATTAAATTTTAAAAATATATTTAATAAGTTTCATTTGTCATGGCCGCAAGTGCAGTTCACTATTCACATCGCTAATGCTGGTTCTTGCATCCTTATTCACATGTCCTTATCCTATTCTCTTATTCCTTCTAACCTCGGTTATCATTTCAACTCCCCCTTTTCATGTTACATTTTCAGCTGTATACTGACCTCCTGGTGATAATATTTCTTATAACCTCCTTGATTCCTTATTAAGCCTGGAACCGCGCTTCATTGCTGGAGAAGACTACAATGCTAAATACCAACCACAGGGGTACCGAACGGCCAACTCCCAAGACAACATCCAATCCTGTGTTTACTTTTACAAAATACTATCCTCAGACTAAAAAATCCTACTTATTTGCCTACTTTCCTGAAAAACGCCCGGATATCCTTTACATATTTATCACCTCCCAGATTTCAACCACCTATTTTTTGAATTGGGTTGTTGAACCATCGTGTAGGGGACATTTACTTTGGAGCGCGGAATATACTGCGCAAGTTTTTTCGATATGGAGAGAGCAGGCTTTTGATCGCGTCTGGCACTCGGGACTACTTTATTAGCGCCGTAAATTCCTACCTTACATACCAACATACTTTCTGATCATCCGTTCCTTTCTCACTGATAGATTATTCAAAGCGAACAACAATGTTCCTATTCAACCCTCTTCTCTCAGTCTGCTGGTGTTCCTCAGGGTAGTATCCTCGGTCCCCTCCTCTACACAGTGTGCTTTCAGTTAACAATAACCCTTTGATTGCATCTCATCAAGTCACCTTTATTCTGCCCTACAGAATAATTTAATAATGTTGTTAAGTATAGGATAGATCCGCTACCTTAGAGAACATCTGGATAAACAAATAACTTGGAATTCTCATATGAGACTGAAAAGAAGGGAAACTGCACGTATTAAAGCACAAATTAGACAAAACTTCTAATTCATTACAAAAGACTGATCTACATGACTATAATAAAGCCTATTTGGATATAAGGAGTTGAGTTTCGTGGCTCCACTAAACCTTCGAATTCCTCTCGTATCTAATCCTTACAATCCAAAATCCTTCGTAAAATACTCAATGCTTCTTACTTTATCACAAATAAAATCATCCATAATGTTCCTTATATAACCGATCTAGCCCGAACCAGATATTAATGCCTTTATCTACTCTCTAACCACCGAAACCCACTAGTTTCTAACCTGGCTTCCTTCACAATCCTCCGAGGCTACGAGACCTTCTAATATTAAAACTTTATTAGAGTGCTACCAGTACGTAGCACATGCCTGTATAATGCCATTATGTTTTTATATCAAATTTACTTACGGTTGTAAATGTAAATAACGATATAAAAAATATATAT
>NW_027115338.1:1647849-1659181 GCF_000696795.3 Halyomorpha halys | reverse complement strand
ATATTTAAGAATAAAAAGAGTTTGTCTGCAATATTAACAAGATATTTTGCTCAACGACGTTACCGAATAATAGCCTTCTTGAACAGGTCGTTACTCCTTTATTGGAGAAAGACTCTCAACCAGTAGCTCAAGCCTGAGTTAACCTTGACATTAATAATTTATATAACAATTTAATACTAACATCTAAATATGCTGTTTCACACTATAAACGATTCTAGCATTACATGTTACACGGACCCATTGAATCTTGTTGTTAAGCATCATTTAAATTCCTATTGAAGGCTTTTGATGTAAAAGGACATTGAACACGCTTTGCAAATAGCCTCAATAAGGGGTCAATATTGTCCAAGCCACAATAAAAAGCTATAACCACGCTCGGGGGTGGCTGAAATTGGGGTCGCGGAAAGCAATTTATTTCACCATCGATTTCCTGTCAAATGAGAGGGATTAAAATTTAACGGGATTTCAAAAATATCTCGATATATAAAGACATGGTAATTACACAATCATCCCTCAAAGATTGGAAGCGAACATGAATATGAAATGGACGTTTGAAATTCATCAATATAGGGGGCTTCAAGTTATCATTCATTTGAACTGCTGCTAGACCGATATGCAGTGAGGATGTATATTCAAAAAGTTTTTATTAATACAGTAATTGTTTTTAAACAAGATATCATAATTTGTAATATTGAAGGAAATATATGAAGGTTTTTGATTTGTCAGAAAGCGTTCACTAAAATTTTAAAATCAAATGTATATTGTTAATGATTAATTTTCATCTTCTTAAAAAAATATTTAATATGGATTTCTTTCTTTTTTTAACCAAATATAGAAAACCACGTATAACATGTTTACAGTGATTAGAAAAAAAATCCTTAGTATGAATTCAATTCTTTTAGAGATTGAATGGTTCAATCTGGCCATCATAAACATTTTCAGTTGTTATTTAACACAAATAATTAACACTTCTGTGTCTGTTAAATAAAAAGGGAAAAGAAAACTTTCTCATTTTCTAAATGCTTGAAAACTGCAAAAGAAAACATAGTGTTAAAAAAATGTGATTTTTTTTAACACAAAATGAAATAACTAACAAATTTTCAATAATTTAACTTTATTTTTTGGGATTGTATAGGTGCAAAAACTGCAACATTAGCTCAAGAAATCGAGCCACCTCGGATTTAAGAAAAACAATTCAATACAATTCGTAGAGAATTGACTTTAGGATGAAATTGAAAAATCAAATATTATCTTTAAGACAGTAATATTATAAATATTGCCATACCTGAAAAAATAACGTTCAATCAGCAATGCTTATTGGATCCAGGCCAATCTGTAATAAAAAAGACACTATATTAAACCTTTTGTCATTTTTGAAATAATATAAGATCAATGTCTTTTTAATTCAAGATAAATCAAAGATTTAATTTCCAAGATACAAGAGTACACATCAGCCAAAAAAAAGATATTTTTTGGTAATATTAATCGAATACTATGACTCAATGAGGGCACTTATAAACTAAAGCTTCAGAGGTACCAAAATCAATTATGGAGGACCAATGTTTATTCACAGAATTATTTTATTGTTATAGTTTGTTTAACGTACTACTACGATTACTTCATTGTAATTTAATGATAACTGTGGACTGCATTGATCATTTTAAAAATTCAATCTTCTTGATGAGTGATACGTATTGCCCATTGGAGTTTTATAGTTTTACGTATTTGCCCAGCGAAAATAAATGCGAATGATATGTCACCAGGAGCTGTTTAGGTCCTGAAGTTGAAAAACCAATGATAACTCCAGCACTCATATGAACATCTTGATAGAAAACAACTCTCATATAACAAAAAGAAGATAAAGAAGATAAATTGTATAAATCTATTTAAATATATGTACAGTTGCTTTTCAATTCTCTAAATAGACAAGAGAGAAACAAATTAAGGAGAATGACGGATTTAATCACTCTTTCCCCTTTTTTTAGAATTTCTTGTAATTACTTAGAGTTTTTTTGTTGTTTTTTTACCTCAACTTTAATGCATTTCTTTAACTGAAGAAGACTCGCCTTTAATAATTTCGGCTTCAAAAGCAGTCTTTTTTGAGATGTAGGTATCAATAAATCTGGTATGTGAATGCTTTCTACTCTTTCGATGTCAAGATAAAGATAAAACAGTTTTATATGGAAACCAGTACATTATATAAAAAGTTCAGAAATATTAAGGGTAAAAAAAAATTTCAAAAAGTCAAACACTTAAAAAAACGAAAACTATTTTGAATAGATTAGCTTCATGTTTCCTCTACTAGGAACAGTAACAAAAAGTAGGTTTTTCTTTTCAATAGGCAAACATATTTTATTATCTTTACTAACATGCATAAGCACAAATGATAATAATAATAAAAATTAGGTATTAAGAATAAAAAACTCTTTCCTAGAAGCAGAGTTGTCATGGAACATTCAAAACATTTTTGATGAAGTTATAAAAAAGTAGTAATACATTTTTTTATTTAAAAAAAAATTCTAGGATTCAAATGGCAAAGGCCCCAATTCACATTTCAAATTTTGAGGGAGTTCGACTATTGGATCTAAATTTCTTTAGACATAAGGAATTGAGCTTTGATGCTCCACCAAACCATCAAAGTATTCCCGCATCCAATTCTTAC
Source organism: Halyomorpha halys (assembly GCF_000696795.3). Classification (NCBI taxonomy): domain Eukaryota; kingdom Metazoa; phylum Arthropoda; class Insecta; order Hemiptera; family Pentatomidae; genus Halyomorpha; species Halyomorpha halys. The sequence goes on along the minus strand of NW_027115338.1, from coordinate 1,656,519 downwards.
AATCCACATTCCTCCGTAAAATGCTTGGTGCTCCTAATTATTTCACAAATCAATCCATCCAAAAAAGACCTCAACATCACATACGTTGCAGGTCTTGCTCGAAATTACCAGAATACAAGTACCACCATTGGGTGGTTTCTTCCCAAGATTAGCATTTGTTCTTTAACATATATCAAATTTAATTGTATATGGTTGTACAGTACAGTACCTTGCACATCATCTTAAAATGCCACATGGCAATCCAAGGAATTACAAACTACCAGGTATACATATAACTACCTCCTATATGTTTGTTTTCAAAATCTATTTCGTTAGGAGGGTATGGAAAGAAAAAAAAAATTGTACAGTTGCAAATTTCAATGAATAAATAAAACATTTCATTAGTTATGCCCTAAATAGAATATTTAGGCCTTTCGTTTCTGAATGGATTGGTTTCAGTTTTATCAATCTAGTCTGCACCAGTTCAAAGTCATTCAAGTTTAACTGAACCTACAATAATGGAAAAAGTTGCATCTATTGAAAAACAAAAAAGCTCCAATTGGGGGCTAGGAACTTAGCTAGGAAGTACAAAAATTAAATTATTATTTTGGACTCGGCAACAATATAAGCATCCACAAAAAAAAAAAAAATATTTCATTACCAAACGGTCAAGAATAAAGTTTAGTATTTCTCTAAAATACTTGGAGTAGAAGGACCCTGAAGACATATGCAGCTGTCAGGATTTCATAATTAAAATTAATAAACATCCTTATATCTGAGATGATACAACACCACTTCATCTCTTCTTCATAAATATTACCAAACGAATCTATTAATTTATTTTTCACCCCCCAAATAATTTGGAAGTTCGTACGATTTAAGTAAGTTTTAAGGAAAATTTACACTTTCTACTTCAATAAAATACGTTCAATATATATATGTATATATATTTATTGGTATTTACAACTGTATACATATATACACATCAAGTAAATTTGCTGTAAGTGATATTATGACATGATACAAACATGGGGAGAATCTACTCATTGATAGAACTCCAAAAACACTTCTAAAGGATAAGATCTCGAGGCCATCTTCTTTTCAGACGCCTAAGAGGATTACTAGGTAGTGAAGCAGAAGCCAGGTTAGAAACGAGTTGGTTTGGGTGGTTGGGAAGTTTATTATGGAAGGATTGGTATCAGGTTCTGGCCAAATTGGCAACATAGGGGACATTGAGGTCCTGATGGATGATTTGATTTGTGACAAAGTAAGGAGCATTAAGGATTTTACGAAGGATTTTGGACTGTAAGGATTGAATTCGAGAGGAATTAAACAATATAATTTAAAAAGATAAAATAGGTCAATGCTTGAAACGTTAAATAAAACGAATAAATATATTATCAAGTGATAAGAGTGATGTAACCTGTTGGTTCTGGATCGTTATAACAGATTTGAGCAATCGGACAAGGACTTAATTTGATAAATGGGTTTAGTTAGCAGCGAAGTTTGCAGAGTGACTACTGTCGAAACGATCGGGAAGCAAGGTAATCACATTATATTTTATTAATACACAATTCAGCCTCAATCAATCATTTTTCTTCAAATAGAAATTCACTTTAAACATATGTTATATCAGTCAAGCTTTAAGAAAACAATGTAAATTTAATATACAATAAGTACTGCATAGTGTATACAAACATAATTCGCAAAATCTGACACCCCCTGTTAAGTTTAATTTTGAATAGTATATGAATTAAAAAGTAATTTTTGAGACCCTGTCTACGTAATACAAATTTTCATTCTAGGAAAAAGCAGAATGGAAAAATGTATAAAGCAAAGATTTCATGAATCTAAAATTAAGGTAATTTCGCTAGGTTGCAACTCTTATAACTCAAAAACATTTTATAATAATCGACTAAGAAAGGCTTCTCACTTCTAGCTCAACAGGGGTTGCCTGTTTAAAATGTCATATGTTGCGAGGTATTCTTTACTTTGACGAGTAAGCAAAAAAAAAAAAAAAAATAATGGAAAGGAAACGCTTTGATTTACTCAAGACTGGATTCGTAGAAAAGAAAAGAGTTTCAAAAATGGCTTTTTAAAAGTAGTATATATAACTACTCAGTGAGTCCTGGATAACTCCTCAGGAGACAGAAGCAGTAGAAGAAGCAAGTAATTAAAAATAAAAAATAAATAAATAGGGGTCGAAAAACTTCAAGGTATCTACTAAAAAGAAAACACTTAATATTGTAAGATAGCATGCTTAACCAGAACCAAATGTTAGACATAAAAATCATTATTTAAGTCTCCTGAAATATTGGACTTAAAGATTTATGACAGGCTTGTTGGAAACCTGTACAATACATCATTCAATAATATGCACAATATAGAAAAGAAATGGATAATTTTCATATGTATTAGGAACTGGACAAAAAAAAAAATGAAAACATGATAAAATTCAAAAGTTTTTTTTTTATCTTTATTAAAATTTACATTTGACGTTTTTACATTAGCAGGTCTCGTGGCCATCATCTTTGCAGGCGTCTCTGAGGAATGTCACAAATGGAAAGGGAAGCAAGGTTAGAAACTTGAGGGTTTTAGTGGTTAGGGAGCCTATAATAGAAGGGATGGTATCTGCCTCGAGCTAGATTGGTTACATTTAGAACATTAAGGTCTTTATCTATGATTCTATTTGTGACAAAGTAAAGAGCATTGAGGATTTTTCGAAGGAGTTTGGATAGTAAGGATTGGATACGAGAGGAATTCGAAGGTCTAGAGGAGGCCCTTAACGCAACTCAAAAGCTCAACTCTATATGCACCGATTGGCATTATTACAGTCATGTAGATCAGTCTTCTGTAATGATTTAGAAATTTAGACCAATATAAGTACTGTAATAGTCGAAATCGACGTGCACTTTCTTGTCTTTTCAGTCTTGTGTGAGGATTCCAGGTTAGCCGTTTATCCAGATTTAGTCCAAGGTGATGGATCTGTTCGACAGGGGTTAGAGCAACACTATAAAAGGATACTGTAGGGCAGTCGGTAGGTTTACGACGAAGGGTAAAGGTTTCAAAAATATCAAAAGTAAAAATGAAAATTTTCGAATCTAAGGACAACTTTTTATTTCCAGCATGATTATAAATTTTCCCCAAAACAAATTTAGACACCTCAGGCAGAAAATGTGGTAACGAGAAAACTAAGTAAAAAATAACTAAAAAAATTAGTAACAGAATAATTCGATATTCCTACTGTCATACAGTTCCAAATATTGGGACTGGCTGACAGAAGGAAACTTCAGAAAATAAAATGATATATTAAAGTTGTATTGAAAGTGATACTTATTTTATATAAAAACTTTGCTTATTTATTTTCTTATTTTATATAAAAACTTTGCTTATTTATTTTCTTATTTTATTTAATTATAATTATTAAATAATTTTTTATTTAATAATACTTTTTATTCGGGAAATTATAGTTTAAATCTATTATAATATATCATTATCAGTAAGTATTGATATAATTGGCCTTTCTCCTCTCTATTTCAGTGTAGCTTCAAAATTCAATTTTAAATTATAGCTCATTACAAAGAGGATTAAATACTGAAAATTTCCTTAGGTTACACTATGCAGCTCTGATTATTAATTTTCAAGATATTTTAATTCAAATGTTCAAACTCTAATTATCATTTCATTTCTGGTTCTATAATTTTCAATTTTCACCTCTCTTCAATTGATTGAAATTCAAAAAACATAGATTTTTATTTTTTTAGAGAGTCGAGACCAGTAAATAAGATAATTCTTTTGTAGATATAACAAACAAACCTCCATCATCCGACATCCTATGGATAACACCAAACTGAACTAATTTAATTTAACAAAAACATTAAATGCAAATATCATCTGGTATCAATACAATCTATTGTACTGCTTTATCTACATCTGAGGAAGCGAATCTCAAAATGATTCTTTATCGGGTGATTTGAAAAGAAATGATCAATTTTCAAAATTAAGTTTCTTCGAATTATATTTATCATTTTAATTATAGTCCGAATTGCTTCTAGTCAAAGGCCGAACTGAAAAGGGTGGGATGGAGTTCTTGAAAAAATACAGAACTTGGACTTAAAATGGAAAGATTTAAAATGAAATGAAATGATAAAACCAATCTTTATTCAGGGACACTTAGTCCCCTAAGAATAAAATTTGGAAGCCAATTTCGGACTTCTAAAAAAAAGGATTATTTCAGGTCCATCTATACAGGATTGTAATCTATCTTATCCCGAATTGAACACTTAGCTTATCTCACGGCCATTGAATATCGATTCACTACAACCTTTCCACCTCAAATACTAAAAACCGTTCAAAAAAATTATAAAAATTTTAAATACAGTTTGTGAAACTTTGCAAAAAATTTCCTCTTTGGTGATTATGATGAATAAAACGACTCAATAAAAATCCATATTATAAAATAATGTTCTTTTTTTTTGTGTGTGTGAAAGGGATGAAAAAAAAATTACATTAAATTACATAAAAAAATGTATGTGTCTTTTTCATAAAATATCAGTTTTGGCACAATTATGCAAGTTCTATCGGTATTTGTTTGAGGTTGAAAAAAGTAATACTATATTAGGTACCAAATTTTATATATTTATATTATTTTACCACAGTGCATCGGTATGAAGTTGGAGCGGTGTTATCGTCAGTAGCCACAATAACAAATACAGAATTTCAGACGTCAATGCTGAAGTATGCCAAATGTATTGAGCTGCCAAAAGAGAAAAGTGAAATTATTCCACATACTCCAACGTAAGAAAAAAAAAAAATTTATGATTTAAATTTTTGATAATTCTAATGCTAACATAGAGGCGTATAAATTTTGGTTTTGGAAATCCTTTTTTTTTTTTTTATCTTATTGTTATCAAATAAATTTTTAAAATATCCGGACTAAGGACAGCTCGTTACTTCTGATACGTAATAAGTAATAAAATGTTTACTTAATTAATTTAATATCAATTTCAATATTTTCTATGGGCCGCCCATAGCTCAGTGGTTAAGACACAGCCTTACCAATTTGATGTTTATAGGCGGTGCCGGTTCGAATCCGGCCTGGGACGTCGACTTTTTTTATTGCGCGGCGGTCCCACAAAATGAAGAACTTTGACCCCCAACCATGGTTAGGCAGTATAGGACTCCAATGGGAGTCTTGGCCGAAAAAAAATATATATATATTTTCTATTTCCACATATCATATCGGGAGAAATAGATAAACAGAACAATTAGGTTTCAAACATTATTGGACAATTTAAACTAGTGTTACATTACTGTTGATATAAAACGCATTATACCAGAAAAACTCCAGTGTCAAGTACATTTCTCTTGCTAGAGGAACATTAATCCAGGTTTGCAAACATGGAAAAAAATCTTCAAACTTATGATTGGCATATATAGCATGACACCCCACTCCGTATACTGTATTTTTATTAAGACTCCCCTAGCCACTTAATTCACCAAATTAAAAATAGAATGAGTGAATTAAGCGGGGATTTTTGCGCAAAGCCAAAGAGTAACGCATTTTTTTTCCAAACAATGTAAATTTTAAACTTGCTTCAGCTCCTCACCTCTGAGTTGCACATTACAAACCTAAAGATGAAATTTATCGGACGATTTTCCTACTTTAATACGTATGTGCTACCTATAAAACGAATACGTTCTCAGTTACGGGTTAAAAAAGTGAAAACAATTTTCAATATTTCTCAGAAGCCAAGAGAAAATTGTATTTGCGAATTTTAAATTCTAATTTAGTACCTCGAAAAGCATGTAGATTGAGGAACTGTGCAATTCAATTATAACAGGTCAATAAAATATAACAATCTTTAGGCGATATTAATATGCTAAGTTGCATCCATTGTTACTTTAGAAAATATGCCTTCAAATGACCCAAAAGATTAGAAATAAATAAATAGATGTTCACGAATTCGCAAATAACCATATACCATAACCAAACGATTATATAGCCTTATTGTATTATATCGCGAATTAGGAAAATATATTTATTTTTCATCGTTTCCAAATGGATTCATAGTTTAAAACTTTCTGAAAGGGCACAATATCTGAGATTTAGGAAAAAGGATACGGACGATTCGGCAATCTTGGCAAGAGTCCTTATGGCACTCTCAAAGGGAGAATTAAGGTTCAGAGCACACTGATTCAGCCTGCGAAGGGTATAATAGACAATTAGCTGGCAAACAACTTTCTTCCAAAAGGGCCTTTTTTATTTTCTTTGTACTTTCTTATCCAGTTTTTAATTCCTTTTCTTCCTTTTTGAAACCGATAAGGGGAAGATTATAAAGTAAAGGAACACCAACGTTGAAAATAGAGCTGACAAAGAAGAAATGTTTCTATAAATAATAAGAATCTTTTAAAATTTTGGCTTTATAAACAATTTTTTAAAAAAATATTTGAATTGCCTAGCATATTTTTTCATTGAAAAAGTAATTAGTTATTTTTCAAGAAAAAATATGTTCATGATATTCAAGTAAACTTATGAACGATTAAGTAAAAAAAAAGTGAGTGCAATATAAGGTATGAATATTCATCTCTCCGAATATTTTTGGACTCGGGGACCAACGTTCATAGCATCGTGTAGAAGCGGCTTTACTGTAAGTGAAGAGTATACGTCAACGATAGCTATTGTCTAAAATAGGTAAATAAATAAACTATAAACATGGTTAGCACAACTACGGTCACAAATAACAATAATATCAACATATTGCATTCAATAACCTCCTAATATACATCTTTTTGAAATGTATAAAAACGAAACTAAAATGTCTTCTATTCAAATCGAACATTATAGCAAAAAAAGTGCATACTACAACTTAAAATAATACAAAACGTATAAAAACGTGGAATATATAAAAACTGACCAAAAATAGTTAGTTCTTTTTCAAATGGAACTTCATAAAAACTTACTTCCTTTAACTTCATTAATTATTACATGATATAAAATGAAATAATACAATGTTAAAGGAATGAGGAAAAAATTAAAATTTACTCATTTTCAGACACAACTGGTAATATAGAGCCTAACTGTTTTTTTTTTTTAATTGTCAACCTGCAAGTCAAGTGTATTTAGTTTTGCATTTGTGTAATAGAACTTTTTAATAAATTACATATATTAACACAAAATAGGATCTGTATTGATATAAAGTTACAATGTACAAGATAAAAAATCTTAAAAGAATAGAAATAAATTGCAAAAATTGAAAAAAAAAAACTTTGAATATAAGTAATCCTTGTAGGAGGAAAGATTTCATACTGGCAAACTTCATGAAACTGGAGTTCTAATACCATCTTCCTCTTTGAAAGCCTGATAAACTTTCATTATATTAAGGATCTATTATTAAAAATTTTATTTTAATATTACTTGATTAAATGGATTCCTTTGATCCATTTGCCTTTTAATGGTATTGGTTTATTTATTGGTATTGGTTTATTTATATAATGCCCAAAGAACCTGGATATAATCTTCCTCCACTCTCTCCTGACCCGGGCAAGCATCTGCTATCTTCCAATACCGACCCTTTTTAAAGTTTTTTCCATTCGTCTTGCCATTTCAAGCGTGGTATTCCTCTAGCACATCTTTCAGCAGGTCGGTCTTCAAATAAGTATTTGGAAATGATTCCCCATGCGGACATACATACTATATTTCTCAGCCATCTGATTTGGCTCCATCTCACAAATGAAACCAAAACCAGTTTCGCGTACATCTGACGCGTTGATGCGAACTCTCCATTGTCCATGTACACATACCGGGTCATAGATCCTGTGCATAAAGCGCCAAAAAATTCCTTCCCGATGCTTTAATTATTAGGCACAGGTTTCAGAAAAATTCATAAAATCATCTTCTCTGCGCCGATCGTACCCCTAGAGCATAAAAACGTAGTTGTTGAAGCATATGTGGATGATATTGGAGTCAATGCCACTAGTACTAGGCCTTAACTTCTGAGGCCAAGAAGAAGACCCTAGAGAAGAAGCAAATCAGTAAGGGAGTCCACAGAATCATCAGAGGCCTCAGAGACGGAGGAGGTAGAAGGAAGGGGCTCGGAACGAGGACTGAAGAGCGGAGGAACGTGTGGGGATGGACAGGTGATGAAGGAAGGTCCGGAGAGGAGATTTGAGATGCGTACCAGAAGCGACCGCACATTAGTGAGCAACAATGTGAGAAAAGGGAGCAGCGGTCTGCCTATCATTCGAGTAAAAAGAATCAGAGGCCTCGTGGCCACTGGAATCTCTAACACCATCGCAAACCAGGAAGTTCTAGAGAGGCGGTATGGAAGAAGAAGGGTGGTCCAGGTCCAGGCATGTCAATGCCACTTAGCTACCCTCGGTGGGCTCTCTAGCGGGGAAGTTTAATCGTCCATGTGGTATAGAAGATACCCCGAGAATACCAAGTGATTATAGGTTCTGATCTGTTGGGAAAAGTAGGCGCAAGAATAAGGAATACTGTATGACGATGTAGCGAGAGGAACAAAAAGATCAGCCCCAATCCACCAGAGCGCAACACCTCGAGCTTCACCGAAGATCAAAATTTATTTTCTTTTAGAAAAACATATTATTTGTACATATTATTAATTGCTATAAACATTACTTTGCAATGTCGATAAAATAATAAATAAACGATGTCAAAAAAAGTACGAA
>NW_027115338.1:1633906-1647799 GCF_000696795.3 Halyomorpha halys | reverse complement strand
GGAGTTCTAATACCATCTTCCTCTTTGAAAGCCTGATAAACTTTCATTATATTAAGGATCTATTATTAAAAATTTTATTTTAATATTACTTGATTAAATGGATTCCTTTGATCCATTTGCCTTTTAATGGTATTGGTTTATTTATTGGTATTGGTTTATTTATATAATGCCCAAAGAACCTGGATATAATCTTCCTCCACTCTCTCCTGACCCGGGCAAGCATCTGCTATCTTCCAATACCGACCCTTTTTAAAGTTTTTTCCATTCGTCTTGCCATTTCAAGCGTGGTATTCCTCTAGCACATCTTTCAGCAGGTCGGTCTTCAAATAAGTATTTGGAAATGATTCCCCATGCGGACATACATACTATATTTCTCAGCCATCTGATTTGGCTCCATCTCACAAATGAAACCAAAACCAGTTTCGCGTACATCTGACGCGTTGATGCGAACTCTCCATTGTCCATGTACACATACCGGGTCATAGATCCTGTGCATAAAGCGCCAAAAAATTCCTTCCCGATGCTTTAATTATTAGGCACAGGTTTCAGAAAAATTCATAAAATCATCTTCTCTGCGCCGATCGTACCCCTAGAGCATAAAAACGTAGTTGTTGAAGCATATGTGGATGATATTGGAGTCAATGCCACTAGTACTAGGCCTTAACTTCTGAGGCCAAGAAGAAGACCCTAGAGAAGAAGCAAATCAGTAAGGGAGTCCACAGAATCATCAGAGGCCTCAGAGACGGAGGAGGTAGAAGGAAGGGGCCCGGAACGAGGACTGAAGAGCGGAGGAACGTGTAGGGATGGACAGGTGATGAAGGAAGGTCCGGAGAGGAGATTTGAGATGCGTACCAGAAGCGACCGCACATTAGTGAGCAACAATGTGAGAAAAGGGAGCAGCGGTCTGCCTATCATTCGAGTAAAAAGAATCAGAGGCCTCGTGGCCACTGGAATCTCTAACACCATCGCAAACCAGGAAGTTCTAGAGAGGCGGTATGGAAGAAGAAGGGTGGTCCAGGTCCAGGCATGTCAATGCCACTTAGCTACCCTCGGTGGGCTCTCTAGCGGGGAAGGAGAAGCAGAGATTGGGTTGTGTTAATGGGGAGTAAAAGGGGATAGTTTAATCGTCCATGTGGTATAGAAGATACCCCGAGAATACCAAGTGATTATAGGTTATGATCTGTTGGGAAAAGTAGGCACAAGAATAAGGAATAATGTATGACGATGTAGCGATAGGAACAAAAAGATCAGCCCTAATCCACCAGAGCGCAGCACCTCGAGCTTCACCGAAGATCAAAATTTATTTTCTTTTAGAAAAACATATAATTTGTACATATCATTAATTTTTAAATATATATTAACTATTTTAAATATACTGCTGAGAAATGTTGATAAAATAATAAATTAACGATGCCAAAATAACGCACGAAACTAGAGTAGAGAAGATAAGACCGCTTCTTGGTCACAGCCATATGAGCTAGGCATAGGGTTTTAAAGAACCCCTAATTGATAACTAATCCACAGCCTCAGTTTGAGACAGTTTCGGTTTTTAGCCGATCTTGAATTTTAAAGAGTTGTTATTTTTGGGTCACCCTTGACATGACCTCTCTCATTCAATCCTCTTTCCTTCTCTCCTATCGTAGGACCCGGCGACTGCCCTCCGAACCTACATTCCTCATTCGTATCTATCGGAATAGAACCCGGTAGGACGAAAGCACCTTCCTCCATAACCTGGCGGCTAGCTACCATCCGGGCTTACATACTTCCTCGGACCTACAGGAATAGTACTTGCGAATAGTACTGCCTCGTAGGAAGAAGTGACCATCACCTGAGATATAACGGTTGTGACCCGTCAGTCTCATCAGCGGGTGGTTGTGCCAAGGGATTTAAAAGTGATCAGTCGGCTTTAAGGAGCACTAAACAATTATCGCTGGCTTGTGCTAGAAATGGCGGAATACCTGATTCCCCTTGATAATCTTTTAAAAATAGATAGGAAACTGATCGTGACACCAGTCATGGAAGAGAATTTTCAGAAATGCATAAAACACTAGCAGAGGGAACCGGTCCTTGCGTTTCCGGATTTTCAAGAACAATTCACAATTACTACGAACCCCAGAGAATACACATAGGGAGCAGTGTTGTCGCTGGAAGGCGTGGGTGATGAACGTCCTGTAGCATACGCTAGTAGGCGTCTCGCGGAGGCAGATTAACCAGGTGGGCTCTTCAGGAAACGCGAGGCAGTTTCTGCGAGAGTGGACACCAGAGGAAGATGAACAACAAGAAATGCCGGGACAAGGCACCAGAAAAGAGTCGTCAGAGGACGAGGAGGGAAGTTAGGGAAGATCACAAGAGATGGAGGAGCTGAAGAAAATAATAAATGATAAAAAAAAAAAAAAAATCTGGAAACTAGGACCTCTGGTTTGACAAAGATGGAACGTTCCGAATATGGCAAGAGTACCATTACCACTATCTGGACGCAACCAGGCATCAAGGAGGAGCAAATTTGCAGAGCACTGAGGGACGCGTCAAAACCTGGAATGATACACCATCTATATGTGGAATGCTGTGATGTGGGATAAAATACGTAGATTGTGGCGAACCAAGGTGGACCCAAATTAAGGTGGACCGGTCATTCATTCGATGCACGCTAATAGCGGAGACCCTTTGAGACGAGGAACGGCAAAAGTAAGTGACGATCGCTTACCACCAAGGTAAAACCAATCACCGAGGACTGAATGAAACCCTAAAAGCACTACGACGTAAGTACTTCTGGTGGAGAATGAAGAATACCATCCAAGAGACCATCGGGAGTAGTGCAATTTGCCTTAGTACAAAGTATGATCGATTCCCACCCAGCGCGAGACAAGAAGATACTGGCTGCGACAGTACCACTTTAGAGGATATAAATGGATTACGGTGATAGACCTGTTCAGTAAAGTGGCCATAGCGCACCCTATGCTGGATTGATCGGCGGAGGCGGTGCTGACGGCCCAGTTAAATTGGTTGCAATTTTCTATAATAAAATAGCATCTGATAGTGGTAGAGAATTTAATAATGCAGCTATCCGGGAGGAAATGAAAACGCTGGAGGTGAGCTAGCACTTTCAATACCTCGGGACATCCTAAGAGCCGAGGAGAAATTGAACGCATTCATAGTACACTAAGCGACCACTTAAGGGTGTATCAAGCAGATAAAAGGTTAGAACCAGATGAAGCAATGACTTAAGAAGTCGCGGCCTATAATCACGCGATCCATTCAGTCCCAGGGTTTTCCCCTTTTCTGATACTTTTTGGGCTCCACGCACGGCGGAGGGATTACAGATGCACGACAAACGGAGAGGAAGACATCGTAAGCAATGGTGTCGGGTTGAGGAAACTATGGGTGAAGGCGAGAGGGGGGATTCAGAAAGAAAAGAGTAAGTGTGCAGCGCGGCAGAATTTGAGTTTCAGAGACATGACGAGAGCTATAAAAATTGGGATATTAGTTTATTGTAATGTAGATTCCAATAGAGAAAGAGGTTCTGCGTAACGAGGGACCATTCAGGGTAACAGTAATTAGAGGACATATCGTCGTAACTATTGAAAGCTTAGCAGAACCGAGGAAGCGGAGGACGATTTGAGAGAACTTTTAAACGATTAGAGAGACTAAATCTCTCTATTGTATACTATGAACTTGGTATTCATTAATAATATAATTATTATCATTAATATTAATAAACGAATCTACAGATATACTAATATTTAAAACAAGATATATGTTTCAGATATTTATCAAATTCAAAACACATTTATTAGAGTGTATTAGTTATAAGTACTTTAATATTGACTTAAATAATTGTCGAATACGTTTATATGTATTCAGCGTAAAGTTAAATACAAAAGAAGTAGAGAGAGACACAATCCACCTCAATTTGTAAATGTAATCGTTTAATTTGAATAGCTACTAGTGAAAGAACCAACAGCTACTCCTCCTGAACTAACCAATGATTACTAAACTGAATTATTTAGCTGTCGAGTCTCTTTCCTACTAAATTAGATTAGTTTAAGTGTCAGCGGAAGTGTTTGCCACAACTCAATTATCGTTTCAAAGGGGGTATAATCGAGCTTGAATTCCGAGCGTACTAAATCGGCATGCCTCAAATTTTCATATAAATTGAGCTAGAGATCCTAGTAATAGATAAGCTAAGCTAACTTTTTCACAAACGCAAAAACTGCTAACTTGTCAAAATAAAAATAACAATAATAAAATAAAATCTCGTGTGTTCATCTTCATGAATATCCTTACAACATTTAGTTTGTAAAATCCTGTAATAAAAATGTTGGCTATATTTTTTCTGATATTGATCCAAATAGATTTTATTTATTTTTTGTTTAATTTAGTTAAGTGGATACCTCAATTGTCTAACAAATTTTCATATAAAACGTACCACAAGACGTACAGTTTTCAAGTTCAAAAAAATAAATAAATGAATTGGTTTCCATGAGAACAAACACAGGATACTTCAGTCTAATATGCAGCATAGAGTGATAAATTAGATATCACATTTCTCTAATTACTATGGAACGTTATTATATTTCATGCCTATGGGTATTATCTCCAATTTTACGAATTGGGAATTAAATGTTCCAAAGCCTTGCACGAAGACCCTTCACGCTCCGATACCCATTAATTAGAATTAGTATTTATTATATCAGTATCATAATGTATTAGTATTATATTGCTGCGTGATACATGGGCCAAGAGAAAAAACACAGTGAACTAAAAACAAAAATTATTGTAGTACAAAAGTAACCAAAAATATTCACACCAAGACCACAATAAATCACAACTGTTCTTGTTTGTTTTACACTCTTCTCCAGAGAAACGTTGCTCACGAACGGACCGATCAAATTGATCGGTTATCTATCTTTTCTCTCCCGAAGGAGATAACCTCGTTACAATATTATATTATATCACTTGTGTTAGTGTTTGTAAAAATACAAGATCCTAGGAACAGCAAAACTTTAGATCCGACCGTGGGCACACAGACAATTAGTGCACTTAGTTTTTCGGTATGCATCCAAGTAACCTTCAAATTACAATAATTTAGAAGAGTAAATATTCCGCTACTGTGTAATACAAACTTCAATAAATTTATCTTTTAATATTTAGACAGCTCTGAGGGTGGCAGGTCATTGAGAGAAAAGTAAAGTTCGAAGTGGGTTTTGGAAGATATGAAGGCATATAAGATATTGATATTTTGGGCCAAATTATCAAAAATAGAACTTAAATTATATCTGATATAATGAGTCTTAAATTATAATTATATTCAACTTAATAAAAAGTAATGAAAGGTTTTCAGATAGTAAGGAATATGTAGGAATAATCGGATAGAAGATTTCATAATTTGGGGGCTCATGTTCACAAACGTTTGATAACCGCCATTTATGCAGATTTAACGCTAGAATATAGCGGATCGATGCAGTAGGAGTAATATTATAATAAGAAATTGAAGGAAAAGACTGTAAGGAATAGATGTAAGGATTTTTTTTTTTTTTTTATTGAAATAACTTAGGTACATCTTAAGTTCTTAATAGAAGGCAATCAACTTTATATCCGAGTTAGAACAATCCTATATTCGAGGGCCCAATAAGGCTAGCTGTATGAAGCAGGAGTTCGACAGGGTACAGCGTGAGGTGCAGTAATACTCTGGACATTTGTATTATTTGTTTCGTGACTGAGGAGGCTCATTCACGGTTAAGAGCCGGTCGCAGGATCCGCAACTGTAATTTCTCTGACAACAATAATTTTCCCTTTAATGATACGGTGTCCGTTGCTAAGGTAATATGAGAAGGGAATCGCGGTGCCTCTGACATCGGACAATAACCTATCGTTTTCCGAGGATCGACTAGATAACACTAAATCGATTCTAAGCAAGGTCAACTTTTTTTTTTAGAAACATTTTTTTAAACAACGAAATCATATACCAAACTTATAGGAACACTTGTGTTCACCACAACTAGATCTTACAATGCTTTCAATACAAAGGTTTTCCAATTAATTAACTTTTAGACAACCTTCATGTGTATCAAACTTTGTCTCTGTTGTAACAGGTTTTTATGTCAACTGCAATAATTTAGCGACACCCATAATTACAATGGCTATATCAGAGAGAACATAAGCAGCATAGGACCTAATGGCAGGGAGTTATTGATCAAATGGGGCAATTACTGAGCTGTCACTTGGCAACTCCCGAACGGCTCCGAATTCCCACCTAGGAGGCGATGGAAGGAAAACAATCTGTGCCTCTTAGAGGCACCTGTTCCACTCATTCAACAGAGTTAGAAGAGAAGTTTTTATAACTACATGAGAGTTCTGAATTAAATGTAAAATAAATCCCTTGAGCTAAAATATCGAAAAAGGAAATGGTTCGTAAGAATACTCATTATTTCATTATGAGTTCATCGAAAAGTTATAGAAAATAAGACTAAACGGAAATTATTTTATCAAAAGCCACTATATATTTTGTTTTAGACATCATGAACAACAAACATTTGATTATGGATACAATCAAAAAATAATAACAAAATCTGTATCACTACATCACATGAAGGGTCGGGGGTTCATTCTTAAGAAATACTTTTTCTTGAACAACGGCTGTGCATGGACGTAACTTGTTTATTATCAAGCCCAACCACTAGAATTCTCTTTAATTAAGGTACCCACTTTCTGAGACTAAATGAAGCGTGGAAGGCTCCCGAACACATAGGGTTGACTTACAGATAGAGTAACAAAAATAGTAATGATCCGCCATAGCCGGATTCAAACCCAGATCCTTGAAGTTAGTAGTAGCAGTGCCTTATTATTGAGCTATATCGCTATATATAATAAACTTTAAAAAATAAGTGCATAGTAAACTTGATTATTTATTCCGACTCCAGACCCTTAGGACTTTTGAAGCATTTCATTAAACATCAACCATAATGTGATAGTTATCATTGTTATTTTTAAACATCTGCTGCGGTCTTTAAAATATTTTCACTAACCACCTTGAGATGAAATTAATCCTTGCATACGTCAAAACTGCTACTTCTTTATTATTCAAAATAATAATTACTGTAATCTATATTTCATATAAGTAAGAGAAAGTAAAATCTAACTATTGTTATAACAACAATAGAAAAACAACAAGTATCAAATTCTTTCATATTTTCTATTCATCCAGGATATAATAACAATGAGAGATATCTAATTTTTATAAATAACACAAAATTAAAGGTTGAGCTTTTTTATTTTTTGCTGCTTTTAGAATTCAATTTTTACGGTTTCTTGAGGTGTGATAAAAAGTATCAATTTTTTCTTAGCTAGAATACAAATAATAAAAGTGATATAAAAATGATCCGTATACCATGGAATGAGACGGAAAAAGATCTGGCGCTGTCAGCAATTTCGTGATTGAATGAAAATTATTTAATACTTTAGTAAATTATCAAATTTCTTCAAAATCAATATTTATACATTACTATAAACAATGAAATACGACTAATTATTCCTTGCAAACAAGATAAAAGATACTTAAAGGAAGTCTTTTTTGAATATTATACATTAACGCCCTCTCATACTATTTCAATGAGGAGAACACCAAGCTGATATTCAAGATCACTTAATTGTACATTGATGACGCGAGTTTACTCAAAAGTAATAATGCTGTTTTGGAAAAATCTAAATTATGAGAAAAACTGATTCTAATGTCAAATGTAAAACAATGTGAGCGTTTTAGATGGCAGAACTACTAACTATAATTTTGACAGTTTTCAGAAAATTACTTTTGGTAGTATTTCTCATTGTTCAATTTTAACTTTTTATTCTTTTGATAGAGTCTCGCACCCAGGACTGCTATACAAGATCCGTAAATTCCTACCCCCTACATACTTACTCATTATCCGTTTTTATCTCTCCGACAGATTATTTCAAGTAAATTACAACGGCGCTTATTCATCCCTATTTCGTCAGTCTGTAGGTATACCTCAGTGTCAATGAGTATTGTCAGTGAACAATGATCCTTACATTGTATTCCAAACCCTCCAATCCCACAACACCACCCTTGAAGAATGGTGCCAAAATTGGAGGATTAAAATTAATTCCAATAAATAACATTCACCATTCACCCCTTGTCGTTAACCCATGACCTCTTGGCCTACAGTATCCTTGAATAATACCCCACTTATTCCTGTCGAACAGATCCGTTACTTAGAAATACATCTCGACAAACGACTGACATGGTATCCTCATACAAGACTGAAAAGACAGGAAACTGCTCGTCGATTTCGACTATTACAACATTCACTAGCCAAACGGTCTAAATTGCCAATCCATTACAAAAGAATGATTTACATGACAATTATAAGGCCTATCTGGATATACGGAGTTGAGCTTTGGGGCTCCACCAAACCATAAAACTTTTTATTATTTCAACTTTATGATAAGAATAAAGAAAGAAGTATTTCATGAGAAACAAATTTTGCCTAAATACATCGGGTTGCCACAAACATAGCATACTTATCACTCTATCACAAAACATAACATTTATAACTCTTTTTATTGTGCCTATTTATAAATAATTATTATTGTCGCTAAATTTCATTACAACCATTATTTTCCTTACGATAGTTTTAATTATACATGTTCACTTTCATCCATCCTACGCTCTCCTAATCCAGCGTACCTTTACAAATAGTGAACTCATTAAAAAGTTAACTAAATGATAAGAAACACCACATATTTAATAATGAATTTACGGAAATGGTTGCTCCGTCCACTGAAAGGCTCATGTAATGAAACGGCAATACAGAAACATCAGTTCTGTTAAATCCAATAAAGATCAATATACTTTATGAATTAATATGGTTGAATTGGTTTGTTATTGCTCCGTGTGTAAATGATAAACGGAAGGCGATAATTTCCTCTCATATTCATTTTATTGTTATTAATCTCAATTCGCCAGAATGTTGCATCTGCAAGTGGTTATTGCGTTCGCTCGCTGAACAAACATTAATTTCATTCAGCGCGGAAAAACAAACGAATAATTGTTTTCCAACAAACAGACAGATGGAACTTTGAATGCTCTCACTAATCGCCAATAACAAATATAAAACAAGATTGCTAAAGTGTATCTTCGGGATTTTATTTAAATTGTATTTTTTCATTAAAAACTAAAGTTATTCACAATTACTACAATACATAAAACACAATAAGGGAAGAAACAGGTCCTATATAATATAAAAATATTGTAGGCTTTTATACAAAGTTAATTTTTTTCGGTAAATTGCAAAACATACTCTCCTGAAAATTGAAGGATGCTTTGTTTTTACATATAGTCGTCGATAAACCAAACCCATGTCAGACAATACGAAGAAATTAAACTTTGGGAGGATGTCTCCACAACCTCTTTAAAAAGGTGCCATCCAACGATTTATCAAGACAATATTGAAATTAATTAAGTTTAAAACTTTTATGTTGTTCTTATATAATTGGTTCACTTTTAAGTTACTTCTGAGTTTGTTTTAACCACAATAACAAATTCCTTCTTGTGTTGAGATAAACACGATTCGGGTTCGATATTAAACCATGTAGTAAAGCAAAATGATGATAAAATATATATATAGTAACAAAAAATAATATATTAACAAAATACTAATGTAAACTAATACTTGATTATGAATATACGTACCGTTTCTAGATTTTATTAATGGTCCTGTTTTCAGTTTTTCTAATTAGGTATTTTTAACAATTTATATAATATATATAGTTAAATAATCTTGAGACATGAAAACTTAATCTATTTTTAAAAAATTCACTTGATTCACAAGCAAAAAGGATGAAGGATAGAGAGATATATTGTAATACATAATGTGATAGAGGTCTGTAAAGAAACTACTCTAATCATATTTTTACACTAGAAGGTCTCTAGGCCATCTTCTTTTGGCCTCGGAGGATTATCAGGAATAGAAAAAGAAGCAAGGTTAGAAACTAGAGAGTCCAAATAAATTTAAAATTGATTCATCAGCCTCTTTTAACATTCAGAATCGCTAAATAAAATCTTCATCCCGAGATTTAAGAAATAGCAGTATAAACTGTAATGGTGTAAGCGGTCCTTAAATATGTTGAATAACCTAAAATCCAAAAGGTAAAAAATATAAAGATTTTGTATATGTAAGTATATTTAGAAATGGACTAACGTGAGCTACTTTGTTTATTACTCTAATAGAAACTAGTAGGAATCCCACAAGGCCCAAGGAGTAAACGAAAAATTATAAAAAAGGAGTTCAATCCCTGGGGTATCTCTAGCAGTAAATATCGTACAAAATAGACCATACAGAGAATAGGATAGGCGGGAATCACTCTTCTTACCGCATCTCAAAACAAACACCTCGTGCCAAACACCATCATTTTAATAATAATTTGACAATTAGCCATATCTTTCAAGATTAGTCATATACTCCACCTTATGTCTCAATAGTTTTGGATTAGATAAGGATATCAAACAGACTTAAGGGTGATGAAAAGAAAAGTATTACAACTTTTTTAAAAATTTACTATCACAAATATAACATCTATCTGACAAAAAAAAAATTTACGAATAAATAATAAATAAATCAAATGGCATAGATCGCCTGCGGAAGTTTTATGCTATAACACAAAAACACATTCTGTTTCTATTTACATGTTTATCAGAATATTTTATTTTGAAACAATAACTGGTCCAAAATATTTTCGGTAATGCCTTGTTAATTATATTTTGTAAATATGGAATGCTTCACGATTTAGCGTGTCACCCTTGTGCAGAGGCCTGGCTCATCTCAGTATCGTTCCGAGTGTAGTATATGTATCCCCGAAGTAAAATGAACAACTATGGTTGAATAAAGTATAAAATAAAATAAGATGCTTGAAGTTCAATCACAGCAATAATTGTCTGAATTTAAACTATTTATTAACCTAATAAAGCACAAAATAATAAAAAAGAATAAAGGGTAATATATGTGGTATTTCCACTCACAAGACTTTTTTAACCACTTGAGTTCAAAGTCCTATAAAAACCTATCAGTATCTTCAATAATATTGGTTGGTACAATATTATTATGGCCATATATAGAGCCTTTGGTGCCTACTGAATACTCCAGAACTTATACCATAATTTAAAATTTATTTTAAGTGAAATACCTTTAAAATTAAAATGTACTTTAAAAAGTTTAATATGCCGTATAGTTCGGGCAATGGCCAGGTTCTCTACTCAAATTCTGAGCTTCTGCGGATAGCGCCCTCACTCATCGTCCCCTTGCTTTCAATGCCAGTGACGCGATTGAAAGAGGAGCCGCCAGGTCATCCCGGAGGACTGCCCTTTTCTACACAAGGAATCTAATCTAAATATTATATATGTTTTCCCTTATCCATCTAAAAATATGAGGAAATTTAATATTAAAAATAAAAACTATGCCATATATTTGCTGACGATAGTCCTGAGTGGAGTTTTTATGTTTTGTTTTTTTCTTGATTGAGGTGTAGATAGTTGACCGTAGATTAATGCTTGAAGAAGTTTGTTTTTTCTATTTTCTCTTGTAGGGAATTTAATGATTTACAAAATAACGGCAGTTTTTTATTAAATAAATCAAAACTTGTATCCTTTTTTGTATCAACACTTTTTATTCTAACAGTCCAACGTTTCGGCCATTTTAGCCATCCTCAAGGACATCTTCTCTATAATTATAAATTCTTCCTCACATTAAATTTAGAATTACTTTTGGAGGATATTCTTCCCAGGTCATTCATTAATTATAAGTTAAAAACCGAAAAAAGTTAAAAAAAAAAAAAAAAAGAGGAAGAATTTATAATTGAAGATGTCCCTGAGGATGGCTAAAATGGCCGAAACGTTGGACTGTTAAAATAAAAAGTGTTGAAACAAAAAAGGATAGAAATTTTGATTTACTTAATAAATAATTACCTTGTCTCAAGTAATTGAAATAATATAATTTTAAAAAACGGCAGTTTGTTAGTAAAATTTTGAAAAACTAATTCCAAAACCCTAAGGATTTTACTTCCATCTTCCCAAATGGCCGAAGGAAACATCTAACCAGTAATTTTTTTAAGAAAAGTACAATAGTAATAATGTGTTCCGAGAATCATCGTCAGTAATCTCTGACTTAGCAGTAATATTCAAAAAGAAAATTGGCCGAATAGTATATGAGAAAGCATTTTTTTGTTATTTTAATTTTGGTCTACATATCTCGAAAAGTAGAGCTTCAAATTTTGATGATTTTTTTTTATTAGTCGATTGCAAAGGTTCATCACTGAATAAAATAAACAAACAATACTGCCAAGAACGTACATAATCTGTATTGAAGCAACACTGGATTAACTAGATATTAATATTATTTGATCATGAGGATGTTTATAATTGAATACAATTTTTAACTAATGTTTTATAAGAAAAAAAAACCATTGCTATTCACCATGTTTATCATCCAAAAATCAATCAACTTTTTTTGGAGGGGTAAGGGAGAGAGGGGTTAACGTCTTTATGTTTTCTAAATTATTAATCTCTCTTTTTTTTTATTACTTTATTTTTAGGAAGGTGGTAAATATTACACAATGATAGTGTGTAACTAATTAGAATATGTGGGCAGTGTAATTCCTTCTTTAGGAAATATGTAATAAATTTTGACTCAAGAAGAAAAACAAAATCTCTTGCAATAGTATTATTCTACTCTAAGCTAAGCATTCTGGAGTGGTTATATTTTTTCAGTGACCTGTTTAGATAAGTTTATCCATTATTGATGTCATCCAGCTTTATAAATTGTTTATTCGTAATTTTACATGATCAACTGACAGAGACATGGTGTGGAGGGAGCCAGCTTAGTAACAAACTGAGAGTAAGAAGGTGGTTGTAATATAACAAAGGCCGTTTGGAAGTACTTCTGCCAACAATAACTTCGGACTTTTTACCCTAAACTTCTTCACCACTATAACTTTATGAAGCCTGTCTAAAACTAGGGTATTGTACAGCCCTTTACTTCAACCTTGGGGGTAATCCCTGAGCGGGGGAGTTAGTCCTTAAACTTGTCACTTGGAAACCCGTATTCATTTAAAAAACTAATATATCATAATATTTTTTTTAAGAATAAATATTAACAAATATGTATCCATTCAGTAATCAAAAACTAAAACACGAATAACCCATCCAAAGTTCAATTTCATTAAATATGTATTTGCTAAATAGAAAAATGGAAAACAGCTTATTGTAATTAGCTTCTACAAACTTTTAAAAGTAGGAAATGTTATCAACAGATCCATAACCAATCGAAACATAGAAAAGAATACCTTTAAAAAGTAAATAATACATCTAATATAAAAAACAAAAACAAATTAAAATTTTGTTTTTATTGTGCACACCAAAATGATCGTATTAATTTTTAAATAGAGACATATAAAGTATTGATCCACAACATTCAGTCATCTTTGAAAACGAATGGGGATAAAAATCTGTCTAGTTCTGTTCAAAGTTTATAATAATTATAATTTTATTTTGTTTATTACTTAAATAATAACTATTCCCCTTCTCTTAATAATGAACGCAGAGTCAAGATAAAAACAGGAAACGCTGAAAATGATCACAAAATCTTTTATAAAAATTGGCATAATGTTTTATAAATATACCTAGGTATTTATTTCTGAACACTATTATTAAATTAAAAAAGATCGTAATGAATTGTGATGGAAAGTTAGTGCGGGGTACAGCCGAATCAGGTGGTCTGAGGAATGATGTCATGTAAAATGGAATTGCTACTGCTGCAATTATCAACGTTTTTATTTCTCTTTAAATATTATTATGAAACTCATTATGTTTAATTTCCCAATTTA
>NW_027115338.1:1629246-1629521 GCF_000696795.3 Halyomorpha halys | reverse complement strand
CCTGCTTGGAACCGTAATTCTTCGCACAACCAGAAGAGAAGATTAGCGACGATAAAACGGACGGCTTTTTAGTTTTTCATCATTCTGTGCAAGTCTTAGCGGGAATGGTACCTCTCGACCTCCTCCTACAGGAAAACATGATGAGGTATCGATTTAAGAAAAAGGGCTCGGCAGGTATGACTGGAAATCTTCAGGTGAGGATTAACGAGAAACCAACCAAATGGAAAACCATTCTCCGATAGGACACAAAAGAAGAGAGAAATCAGCGTTGGGTG
>NW_027115338.1:1617232-1628533 GCF_000696795.3 Halyomorpha halys | reverse complement strand
TACAATTTGTTGTATAGTTCAAACAGTGGCAATAGAGATCAGAGAGTACATTAATACTATTTTTTATACAATTATAAATTAAATAACAAGAAAATAATAAAGAGAGAGAACGAATAATAAAACAAACAGAAATCCCCATTCCCAGAAATCCAAAATAACTATTAACAATGGTTCCACATTGAAGGTTTAGAAAGTAAACTCGAAGGAACGCAAATAGCAAACCCTAATAAGTATTTGCTTTACTGTAAGTCACGAAACATGGATTCATAGAGATCATAAAGTACGATCGGTACCAAAACAAGTAGACAACAAAATAATAAAATGATCTCAGAATTTTATTTAAAAAATCCTTTATCTAATGAAAACAATGAGTGAAGTACTTAATTTTTCATAAATTTCGAATTTTTTTTTTTTTGGAACCATAATTTTTGGTAGATAGTTTAGAAGTGAGTACCAGTATATTTAAATTTAAATAAGAATAACATTTATTTCTAGTAAAAAATATGTGCCATGTGAAAACACCTTTACGCATTTTTAAGCGAAAGTCAGAACTGGAAACTCATGAAATCGATAAAAATCTACATAATTTCTCAAAATTTAATGAAAATCGGATTAAAGGTTCCTTAGATTATGCCAGAATACCAATTTGACTACAGAGCAGAGATGGGCAAAAATTAGCTATTGCTAAAACAGCCGACCCCATACGAGATACGACCCCTATTCATGAATGAACCATTGATTAATAAATATCGTATTCAAGGTAATTTTAGCTATTGGTTTGATATTTGCCCAACTCTGTTACAGAGTGATCGTGGTCAATAGAGGAACTTATCCCCTGCTTGGAACCGTAATTCTTCGCACAACCAGAAGAGAAGATTAGCGACGATAAAACGGACGGTTTTTTAGTTTTTCATCATTCTGTGCAAGTTTTAGCGGGAATGGTACCTCTCGACCTCCTCCTACAGGAAAACATGATGAGGTATCGATTTAAGAAAAAGGGCTCGGCAGGTATGACTGGAAATCTTCAGGTGAGGATTAACGAGAAACCAACCAAATGGAAAACCATTCTCCGATAGGACACAAAAGAAGAGAGAAATCAGCGTTGGGTGTATCCCAAGACCAAAAGCTGCATTGAGGTAACATTTCCCCACCTTCAGGTCACGTGCGGAAACAAAGCGAGTCCTCCCCGACCACTGGCTTCCTCAATTCCGCACGGAGCATGGGGCACTTTGCGCCAAGCTTCATGGCTACTGGAAGGATATCGACCCCCTATGCCCTGTGCCCTAGTGAAACACCACTGTGTTTCGAACACTACTGAGCACATGATCATGGATTGCTCCGTCATTATTGATGCATTACTGGCCAGATAGCTACGGGAAACTGGAATCTAAGCTCTAACAGTTGGTAATTTCCTTCAGCTAGTCACCGAAGAATTTATATTACAAAGAATTTGAATACGGGTCAAAACTATTGTTGGGCCAGTCCACTTCAATGTTCGTCAAAGAAAAAGACTAACCCCTAAAAGATCACTGGATGGAAGAGGTGTAGACGACTGAAGCTTGTAGCCGAAAACTGAACATTTTAAATGGCATTTCAAAAATTTTAAAATATTTTATTAGTAGTAGTTCGATGTCATGGATACATGAGTAACATCGAACTGCTGCTGTATACCTGTATTGCTCAAAATGCAAAGGCAGGTGAAAATAAATAAAATAAAATTAAACTACAGAAGATTAGACTGACAGAACTGTAGTCATATCTGTAGATACAATAAGTTAAATGCCAGAGGAAATTTTCGATTTTGAGAACATAGTTTTTTCTTCGTTTACTCCATAAATATAAAGCTTCCAACCTTTGGCGATGATAAAGCAAAAAATTTATGAACCAATAAAATTTCTCTTTTTTTTAAAAGAAAATAATATATGTTGAATAAATTGGAAATAATTGGTAATGAGTTGTTCGACTTCTCAACACAGTACAAGGAAGGTATTGAAATCAGGAAATATCATAAAAAAAGAAAAGCAATAGAAATATCAGACACTATGTCTCACGCCGGAGGTTCTTATATTATTACTTTATATTTATATTATCTATACTAATATTTATACCTACTCTATTATTAATATTAGTATGCCTTTGCAATAATGTTTCAAGTTGAAACCTATTGATATAAATGTCAATCTGAAAATAATTAGTGGTAAATGGTTTTTATTTATTACTTAGCTATTCTGTAAACAAATGACACGAAAATTAAGAATAAAAGAAATAGTACGACAATACCGAATAGTGAAAAGCAATACAGGACACTAAATCCCAATATAATCATATTAAATGGGGTATAATATAGACTACATTGTCATATACACTATAAAAGGCAATCTTCAATTTCGCGTTTACCGTTAACCATTACCAGTTAAACTTTCACTGCACTTTAGTGAAAAAAATTCGAGAGGAAATCTTAAGAGAATATTATAAGATAAGACAAAGGCTTTAAAAAACAAAACAAAACAAAAAACCACGAGAATAAAGGAAAGCGGGACTTTTAACGAAGTAGAAGTTGGGACCGGTTCCGTCATAAAGAGGGATAATGATCCGGCACTTGTAAGGTCTCGGATAAGGAGAAGGAAAAAGAAGAAAAACCTTTTCTTTAATGATCTTCTTTCATGCATTTACGCGGTGTTCTTACATCGCCCACCAAAATAATAAAAACGTTTCAGAGCTAAACACTAGTTATGAAAACGCAAAGGCTTGTGAACATTATATCAAACTGCTTTTGGTGTTCAGTAATAAAAACACTGCAGCAACAATTATCAATCAGAAATGACAATATCCTGTCAACTTGATATCATAGTCATTTATTTCAAAACGTGTAAACCGATAATTAGTTAGACTAAAAATCGCATAAGTAAGAATGAAGATAGGTAATTTTAAATTAATGTCATTAAGTATTAAAAATGATTGTAAAGACAAGATTAAACAAATAATTGAACTATATCTACTGGGTAGTGACCGTGAAAAAAAGGCCGAATAGATTATGTTTAATTTTTTTCGGATCCCTCTAAAACAGAAATAAAAACTTGAATTAGCAAATTGGATTACGTAGGCTTTACATAAATCAAATTAAATACAACCATTTTCTACCGTTGGTCCTTGAAGGTATACAGTGAAATACTTTGCTGAGGTTTGATGTGTATATTCTGTGAGAATTCTGCTAAATTATTTGAAGGTGAGTGACATCCGATAGTTGTAATTAATATATTGGACTATTTAATTTTATACTACTTTTGGTGTGCATCCTAAACATTTTCTTTAATCCACTACAAAAATCATGTTTCAATGGAAACACGTCGATACCAAAATATTCAACAGAGTGTAAAATATTGAACATTTTCTGACATATGCTACTTATTATACTATCTCACATAATATCATTGTATTCGTACGTAGTTATTATAAAAAGCTATTGCTCAACGACGTTAGTTGTTAAACGCTTCAACATCAACACTAAAGCACTGTTGTGTTTAGCAATACCAATAGAACGGAGGATATAATAAGCTTTTAGTTGGAACTCATTCCCAATAGAAAAAACTATAATTTTGTTAGTAACATATTGAAATTCTGAAACAGAAGGACCCAGGGATGCTTGATGTGAGTGCGAGGGGTTCCACAAAGCGTATATCATTTCTCAAAATATTACAACAGAAAAGAAATAAAATAAAAAAATACAGTGCATTCCACCATTTTTACACAGTTTTTTTCTTATTTTTCTAAATACTCAACCGCTCAAAAGATAATCATCGAGACATTAATTTTTTTTTTGTTCAATAAGGGAGCCGCGAGTTTTATTTCCACCCAAAAGGTATGCCGTGGTGAAAAAAGTTATGGAAACCTTATCATTACAAAATATATTTTTTGGCCGATATTTTTTTTAACTTTAAAAAAATCTTGGGTGGTAGCTATTTACAAATAATTCAACCAAGATAATTATAATATAACATACTTTATGGTTCACATATCCAGTCTATAATGACTGTACTTTTGGCCTGGAAAAACAAAAATTTCAGTATTGTTAGTGTATTAGTCAAACTCGAATTTAGTACCCGAGGGGAGGAAGTGTGATTTTTCAATTATTGTGATT
Organism: Halyomorpha halys; assembly: GCF_000696795.3. Lineage (NCBI taxonomy): Eukaryota > Metazoa > Arthropoda > Insecta > Hemiptera > Pentatomidae > Halyomorpha > Halyomorpha halys. Next base: position 1,624,395 of record NW_027115338.1, on the reverse strand, counting down.
TTTTTTTTTTTTGATAAAATATTTTATTTTTTAATTTATCCCATTAAAGCTACGTTATTCAATTTTGTTTTTTAGCTTCTCTAATTTGTACTGAAGTCAATTTTTTTTTGCACAATGTTGATCTGATGTTCTATACTTTTAACGGCTTTTCAACAAAGATTAATTATATTTCATCACTGATACTAGGACTCATTGCTATATATATAATTAAAAATCTTTAAGCTATAAAAAAACTCTGATGATTAAACATTTATCCTAGAGAAGAAGTATAAAAATGAGGATAAATTGAAGAAACATCCTACAAAACAATTTTAACATTTTTTGTAAAGTAATATTGCTGTAGAATTTTTTTGTTACATTCTATCACAAACCTTTTTTTTCCTTAAAGTATAATAAATCTTCCTATATTACTGAATTCCTTACTTTGCGTAACTCTACCCACTCTAAAAACACCAGAACCCATCCAATCAATAATTATACTCTCACATAGAACTACTTCCTCTGACAGAATCTTTTAAGCCGGTTCCTACTCCGTAATAATACCTCTTCTCCAACACCCTTCAAACATTACCTATATCTTCAAGACCTGAAATGTCAATCTTCGGATGAAATATAACGTTTATTCATAAAAAATCTGATTATTATAAATATAACTACTTCAGGCATGAGCGTAGGTAGGATTTCGCTAAGGGGGATTTAAAAATGATTAAAAGCAAAAACTCTTAGAAGACACAAAAGTGTGTAGGAATTGTGAAGAAAGTCCCAGAATGTACTTATAATTTACATGAAAAAAAAACTTAAACATAAAATAATGAAAAAAAATAAATTTTTATTTTTTTTTAAATATTACAAAGTTGATAAAAAAAAAAAAAATGAAGTAATAAGTTCAACCTTTAATTGCAGTGTACACTGATCTTCAGGAGGCTGTTTTAAGTTGGGATTTGATCTTCAATGAAACAAAAGAGAATACAAATTAGCGCTCTACACAACTTTTTTATCACCCTACTTACGTCCCCAAGTTTTGTGTAGATTAGCAGCCTCTTGTTAAAGTTATCGCATTTTCGAGAAAAAACTATGACACAAAAGCGGAAAATTATGAATAAAATGTATTTATTTTTATGTTCCAATAAAAATGCGTATTTTGGGGTTTCTCAAAGTGGGAATAACGAATATAAATTTTGTTTTTTCCAAAAATACAACAAATTATCAAAAGGTAACAAGGCTGTAATGCGACGGGATTGTTCGGGCGGTATATTTTTTCATTGTTCATTATTACTAACAATGAGAACTGTTATTTTATTTTCAAAAAAAACAAAATAAAATAAAATTCCCAATTAAACAAGCCTCCAACAACTCAAAGAAAAAAAAAACAAAAACAAAACAAAAAACCCTTAAATGGAACTTGAACGGCCCAAGTTAATCAAAAACCGTCCAACCGGTTAAAAAAAAAACCAAAAAAAAGTAAAAAAAAAAAATCCAAAAAAGAACAACTCCGGGTAATAGATTTTATCAAAAATGTTGCTGTCGCATCCTAAAAATATATACGCCTTAAATACATAATTTCAGTGTCCTATGACTTTGCGTTTTTGAACTAGGTTGTTCACACACACAGACCAATTTGTAAAACTTAGTTATCAGGACTGTTCTGTCGAAAACACGAATTTAAAACTTTGAACGATATCGATACTTTCGTTTATTACATGTTCTCTATATAGGAAAAAAAAAAGAACCTACACTGCAAAGCAAGCGATAATGTACATTTATTGTCTTTTCTTTACCGCGACTGGACGTACACGAATTTGTGTTATTATAGATGTTCTCTTTATTATCCATACACATGTATTTATTTTTATTTTTATTTATCCTAAGACCTCCTTCTTCTTTAATTTTCCAATGGCAGTAATTTTGAATCCACACACACATACATAGAAACACATATATATTCAAGAGTATATACATCTCTTTATAAACAAACTCTGCATTGAGTTTGTTTATAAGGAGGGAGAGGTGTCTCTCTTATTGAACTCCATTAAAACCCAAATCAGACCTAACACAATCCTTCTACCCATGCTTCGGTAGTTGGGTTAATATTTTTCTCTAAAACATTTTTTAAAGGGAAGCCAAAAACTCTTTCTTGATTCGCCAAATAATTTTCGTAAACAGTCGTTGGAACGTTGCAGATATATGCTTAGTCTGAAATAATTTGCACTAAATGCGGCAGTAACTTTATGTTAGATCAAGTAACTGCACACGGACTAAAGACCAACCTCCATGGAGGTTATTAACCTCCTGAAAAATTGGACAATTTAGAAACAACCGTGCAAAATAGTGGCTAAACTGGTGTAATTTGCTAGAAGCAGGGCTTGATTGCACCCCTCCGTGTTCGAGATAAGAGCAACCATTTAGTGTCCGCCATAAGAAGCTCTTTAGAAGATAGTCCGGGCTCGGTTAGTTAGGGGAGTATGTGTGCTTAGTCAAATTTTATTGTATATTGGGAAATAAAAATGTGTTAGGCTGTGCATTATAGTTCGTGTTAGTTCATTGCGCAAAGATTTAACTTATTTCATTCAGATTTTATCTTATTTATATTATCTTATTTATATTTTATCTTATGGGAACACGGTGTCACATTGCTAGTGACTCCAAGAACCCGGGTTCAAACCCGGCTAGCAAAATAATAAGTATTTCTGTTATACTGCAGCTGTGAATCAACCCTGTAGCTTATGGCGACTTCCTATGGCCTACCCTGCCTCATAAGGTGGATACCCTTAATTGGGGAAAAATCTGGTGTTGAGCGTGACCTTTAAAAAATAACTGAATAATCGTTGTTAAAAAAACATTGTTTCCTTACAAAGTACTGAACATATTAACCTTCATGGGTCGTAGGGGTTCACAATATTATTCTATTACCTTATGAAATTTTACAATCTGTCATTCATAGGCCATAAATGCTGACTTACTAAGAGACAGTGTAGGGCAAAAAGTAATTACAATTACTTATCAATCACAGTAATTAGGAATTGCAAAAATGCAATTACATTTACAAATTATTGTAATCGTAATTGTAATTACTTTATGAACTACTATAATTGGTGCTATAACTAATGTAATACCGCAATTTTGGTCCCCTATAACTCTTGTACAATTACAAGAAAGCCAAAGTAATTGCAATTCCCTGTTACTTATTTTTTTTTCCACTAAAATTTCAAGTAATTGTAATTGTAAATACAAAACACTTAACACCAAACAGTAAAAATATGTCTTACAAGGGCTCAATAAAATGAAAATGATATCCAGTTCAAGCGCTAGCGAAATGATTTATGAAAATTTTATGGTTTTAACATATAAGTAAAATTAGATGTTATGGTAATTATAATTGCAATTACCAAGGGGCAATAAGTAATTGTAACAACAATTTCTTAGCATCAAAAATAATTGTGATTAAGAATGCCAATTACGATTACAGTAATTGTACAGGGTAACTGGAATTACTTAAACAATTACAGTAATTGTAATTATGTCTTACAATTACAACAGAGTAATTAATCTTCATAAACACTATTTTTCTTATGTTTTAGACTATTTTAAATATGTGCTGGACTGTTATTAATTATAGTGCAACTGAAACATATCATTGAAGATGTAATTTAATTACTCATGCAACTTCTTAACTTTTCGAATAGGTGAAAAGAAAATTAAATGAAAGAATTCAATCACAATCAGGGGTCACCAAACCTTTTAACCCGAGGGTTCTATTGAAACATTCATAAAATTTATATCGCAAGACCTAAAAAAATCGCATTATGTTTTGAGAATGTAGTAGGACTAAATAACATTAAAAAAAAAATCAAGTTTTAAATCCTTGTTTTAATATAATTACATAAGGTTTTTGCATGCTTACTATAAATTTGGTGAAGTAGATAATGTAAATGCTGTACAGCTAGACACTTAAAATGCCCAGTTTCACAGTGTAATGACACAGTTATTACACTAAGTAATAATTATTAGAGTACGTTTTACAATCGGTCGCTATTCAAAAATATTTAACTATTATTTTGTACAATTTACATTCATTGTAAAAAACAAAAGTATAGTTTTCGGCCGATGAAGGAGAATATTCACATGTACATTAGAAAAGAAACAGTGAGACCAACCTACTTCATCCTAACAAGAAGGCGACTATATGAGAAGGCAACAACTTTTTTTTTCTTTCTTTTGGGTTAGAATATTATGGAATAATTAGCGATCTCTGGTTGATGTGTCTATGTGGACTGTTGTAGTTATGCTGCATTTTATCTTCGTATATGCCATATTTTTGGTTTTCTCTGCTGAAGAACTAGCGAAACATCGACTGACGAGCTGTTTGCAGATATGAATCCGTATTTATTGATTTTTTCGTAGGGTAATTTGACTTGTAAATAATGTCTTGGGGCTGCAAAACAATTTTAAATTTTGATATGATGTGTAAATTTATATTTAAGATATGCTAAATTGTTTTTAATGCTGTTGTTGTTAAAAGTATTACAAATGAATGTATAATAAGCTATTCATTGTTAGATTGCCCATGAGGATGGTCGAATTGGCCGAAACATTGGACTGTTGGTATAATAAAGAGTGTAAATTTTATTATATATTTCAAAATGAACAACTCACTAGGATAAATTTGGTAAGTAAATAAGATAATGTTAAAAAACTTATTTGTTTTACATTTGATATTTAATATTAGAAATTAAATTCATTGATTCTATAAAGTTTTTTACATACATTTTTTTATCACAGCTTAAAAAAATAAATAAATACATAATAGGTCCTGAAGAGGGAAACGCAGTATCCCCGAAACGGATAAATGAATTAAGCATTAGTGTATTTTAATTTTGACCATAAGGCTGGATAGGAAAAATAATAATCATATAGTGAATAAATAAATGTAAAATGGTCAGCGGGAAAGAAGGAATATTTTATTACAATATAATAGGGTCAATTCTTATTGCTATTGTAAACCTAATCATGATAAAAAATAAGTGAAAAAAGAAACAAAAAAATATCAAGGCCAAAAAATTATTTATAGAAAAGGGAAAATGCTAAGAATATGTTTCAACGAACAAAACGATCCTTCAGTGAATTCAAGTTGAGAACAAGCAAACATAGATATTATTGAAGGGAGCAGAAACATCGATACAGGGACTGTCCCAACGGACTGCGTCCCACCGGGCTCGCGGAATTATGTATGGAAACAAGGATTTTCATACAGTCTGTCCTTTCATCTTTTTTACTTGGTACACTTTTTTCCACTGACGGTGGTCTATATTTACATAAGAAGTAGACATAAGGAAAGAGTCTTTGCTTCTTTCACTTTCTTTCAGAGGATAATATTGACATGAACAGGTCGAGGATAGGATTTTACTCATCTAGTCCTACTCACAGAAGACGCTCGACTACGAGCTTACCGATATGATTATGCAAACAATAAATGTGAGGAATCTCAACATAGTTCTCTTATTGGCTGTTCCTCAATATCCATAAAAATACATATTATTATTAACACTCAAGAAAAAAGTTATAAGTATATAGATATAATATTTTTTTCTGTGAAAATATGCGTTTTACGACATGAAGATACATTTTAGTTTATTCCCGATTCCATGAAGGTTAGGATTCCCCCATTCGGCTTTTATTATGTGATCCGTGCGTGGATAAAATAACCGTTAAGTTCGCTGGCAGATTGCATCTGCATGGAAGGAGAAGGAAAAAATATAGGGTTAGCAAATAAGTCCCAATCAGTGCGAGACATTGCATAGGTCATAAACGTATCACAAACAAGCGTAGAAAATAATTTGCGGAAGCTCGGCTACATTTCTAGGCTTGATATTTGGGTTCCCCACTCTCTGACCGAAGCCAACCTGGCAACAAGCATTTCCACTTGCAATTCACTGCGGAAACGTCAAGAAAACGATCCATTTCTTCAAAGACTTGTCACAGGGAATGAAAAGTGGATTGTCTACTATAATATGGTGCGAAAAAAATCTTGGAGACCCAGCAACGAACCGCCAGGAAACATTTCTAAATTGCACCCGAAGAAGACAATGCTTTCAGTATGGTGGGATTTCAAGGCTGTGATTTTTTATTAGCTGTTGCTACTAGGTGTATCGATCGAATCCACTCTATAATGCACACAATTAACAAAATTGGATGAATCGATTCGAAGAAAACGCTCAGAACTTGCAAATCGAAAGGGTTTCATCTGTTCCATCATGACACCGCTACGTCCTTAGTCACCCGCAATAAATTGTTAGCCCTTGGATGGAATCTTTTGCCTCACCCTCCCTATTCACCGGACCTTGCTCCTAGTGATTACCATTTATTCCGGTTTCTACAAAATTCCTTGTGGAACACGGTTTGAAAACGGTCAAGGAGCACCTTGATCACTTTTTCGCTGATAAACAACAAATATTCTATGAACATGGGATTATTCAGCTGTTGGAGATATGTGGTAAGGTAATCGAAAGTAATGGATATTAAATTGTAAATTAAAAAAAATATTTTGTACAAAATATACTTAGTTTTCTTCCACTCAAAAAAACCGAAAGGACTTATTAAGGCCAACTGTATATACCTTCTGGTAGAAAATGCTATGTCAACGGACAGGAAATATAAATGTCTCAAAACTTAAACTAAATTAAATAGGTAAAAATTACAGCATGAAATAATCAATAAGGGTTAACTTTCCTATACATAGTATTTAAATTTGGAAAGACTACTTTAAAGAAATGATATGACTTTCAAATTTAAAAGAAAAAAAAATCAATATCAAGTTAAATCATGATCTAGTTATAATAAATAATTTTTAACATTGTATCTAACATTCAAAATGCCAATACATGGCTGTTATGAGAAATACAAAACGTGGTTTATTTCCCACAAACAAATTAGAAATAACTAATTAGAAAATTTCTTTTATAAAACGCGTTCATACATGAAAACACTAAATTTCTTTTATAGTCATGAAACTTCATGGAACTAATCCTATTTCTTATATAATTTAAAGTATGTTTATACACAATTATTTTTGTGTTGAAAGTATTACGTGAAGAAAAAGACCTAACAGCAATATCTGTCATTGTTATAATAAATTATAATATGTAAAAAACTACAGAAAAAAACTA
>NW_027115338.1:1610147-1616977 GCF_000696795.3 Halyomorpha halys | reverse complement strand
AAAAAAAAAGTTATCAATAGTTACATTAAAGAGTTAATATTGGAATAATTATAATATGCATAAATTGTATATATGCAATACATATTTATTATACATATAAAACGTATTTAGTCAATTATAAATAGTTATTTGTCAATGAATAATATTGTATCAGCATAAAATAATATTTAATGTAATGCAGTAATAAAATTCAATTCACTTTGAATATTTACGTAAATAAAATAACTTTAGTGAACTACTCATCAATAACTCAAAGCGACAACGATTAATAATATTATATAAATAATGTAATATCACACATTCATACATTTCGACTCTTTCAAGTCTCAAAATAAAAAATTTTAAAAAACCTAAAATGATGCTAATAAAGCAGAATGAACGGCTGTGGAAAGAATATTAAAGAGGTAAAGGAGAAAAAACAGAAGGAAAGAAATTTATTGTTTTCTAGAATATTAAACTTCGAGGAAATATTCGGTGTTCCGTAATACTTGAAACTCCAATGCAAAGGAAGCTCCAGGTTGGGGCATTTAAGAGCATTTGCTTTCCCGTATCTCGGAATTCAAAGGGAAGGTAGAAATATTTGACGTTAAAGGAGGTCTTTGTTTATCGGATCGCAGTCTCATAATATTGAAATGGAACTAACGTTTATCAAATCTGCAAAAAATCAAGAAGAAAACAATCATCGATTATCACAGAAGAACTTAATTTTTGAAGGTTTAATCACTGCAAAATTTTAAACATAAAAATAAAAATACAGAAATATATCTTATAAATTGATTTGACTAGTCTTTACTGACATTTGACTTAAATTTAAGGATTCTAGGGTGAAATTTTTCGGAAGTGGCGACATTAACATTAGATAGCTATCGGCCCTTAAAATTTAATGATTAGTGATTACTAATGTTTCGGGAAGAATGAGTGGTAAAACAATACTTCTACAGGTTTCTCTCACTACTTTTTAATATTCGTTTTTTGTAATGCTCCAGCTAGATTTTATAAGTGAAATGTAAGCTTATCAACTCCTCTTTATTTAATGAGTAGATAATTTTAGTAAATAATAATCAGGAGCCTCCTGAGGCACACCCAGCCTCTATAAATTTTTTTCTAGGGAAAATCCTAACTATTCAGCGTGATCTTGAAAAAGTCATCTCACAGTATACACACTGTTCCAAAAAGAAAACCTCCTTACAAAGTACTGAGCACCTGGCCCTCCATAGGTTGTGGCGGTTCACATTCGAAACTAGTACCGAAGACGAGTAATTTCTGAACTGAGGTCGTCCTACAGCATGTTCCGAAGCTAGTACGGATGTTACTAACCAATCCAATTACGGTAATACCTATCAAAAACGTCAAAGAATATAAAACAAAAAAAAATATTAGATTTTCCATTGTCAAAGCAAAGTAGAGATACGGATATTGACGAAATTACGGGAATAGATTATAAACCTAAGAAATTATTTAACTTGTAATTTTTTCTAGATCATAAGTTGAATATTCGATTTTGAAAGGTCATGGGATATAATTTATAATAATAATAATAATTTAAAATAAACTGTAACAAAACTACAATTTGAAAGTTTTTAAATTCTAGAAATTATTATATGATGAGATTACTCAAATTTTAATAAAAATTGGACCTACCTAAATATATATATATTTTATGATAAAAGTATATGTACACAATTTTGCACTTGAGACCTTTCTAAAACTAACCATCTATTAAGTTTATGTTAAAAAGGTCACAAGTTACAAATGAGTCTATAATGTGTAATGATTCCATAACTGTTGAAAAATAGGTGTTAAGGTGTGAATTTGTGTAACGTGTTGCGTCTTTAATAAATAAAAGATTATTCTATGAGGTACTTGATAAATAAAAAAGTTAAAAAATAAATATTAAGGACAGAGAAGTTTCAATTCAAGCATAAATAAAATCCAATTTCGTAATTATTTTAAGTTAATTCAAATCCCCTGAGAGGATATAAAGCATGTTTCTACGATACAAGAAGGCTGCAAACTATTTACAAATAGAAATTAATTTGTTTAAGGAATTTATATTACTATTTTTATTATATTTTGGCCCGAAAATGGTTTATTTTTTAATTATAAGTTTTTACTTTGAAAAACAAAGTTCATATAAACAAAGAATTTCAATTCTTTTTCAGCAACTTAAAATTTATTTTAATATTACAATGTTGAGAAAAACAAATTGATTCTACTTTAGGATGAAAAATACAAAAACATTTTATTTATGCGGCTTTACTACATATTTTTACATTCCTTGTAGTAAGTTTTTAATAAAGGATATTATTATTATTTGCTACTAGATAAAAATTCAGTCCCTGGTTCTGTGTTATATTGTAATGTTGATAACATAAACGAATGACGACAAGCCAAAAAATATGCATTAAACAGAGACGTCAAGATATTCTGATTCGTAAAAAAGCGATTTTAGTTTCCATTCATTCAGAGACGGAATAAATTATTTCGAATTGAATCAGAAATATTCTAATAACGAATAAATCTACGTTTTCAATACGTTTCTCCTTAATTGTATAACTAATAAAGCCGGATTTATTCAAGAGTGTTTGTAACTTGTATTTATGTCCCAAGCATTGAAACTTTTACTGTCGGCTACAATATTTCTTCGACAGAGTACTTCACTGACCAGTTTTTTTAAATAAGTTTGCTATCTGTTATGTAAACTTAAGGAAATTAAAAAATAAAACGACGTCAAAACCTGTAAACTTAAGGAAATTAAAAAATCAAAGTCATCAAAATCTATATCTGGGCATCAATAACATTTGAGGAGTTTTCTATCACCATAAATATATTCACTTCTGAAAAGTATAAGTTGTTTTGAAGAACTAATGTTGTACACTAAAAACTATTTTAGTTCATTTAATATTTCAATTATCCTCAGTCAAATAGGTATTTTAAACGACATTTTCAATAAAAATTTAACTTATCTACCTCATAGTGCTCTCGTAATCATTTTGAAATAATAACTTCCTAAAACTGGATATATTGATTTTTAATAGAAAATTCATCATTTATAGTTGGAAATTATATTAATTTATTTTTTATTACTCGTGGTGTAATCAGGTTGAGGCAATGCGTTAATGACCGGTAGGTTTACGCCTTTATTTCTGAATAAACAAACAAACAAGAGGCAATACATGAATACATTGACAGTGTTTTTTTAAAAATAATAAATACATCAATAGTACCTAATTCATTGCCATATATGTCAGCAGTTGAAACAGTTACATAAATTAATCAAATTATGTTTTACTTCAAATTGTTATTGCTACACTGACTTAGATATACTGATCAATAACTATTCCTCTTCAAATTGAACCTCAAAGGAATATTTACAAACATTCACATCAGTGAACTTGTGAATAATTTAATTGATAAAATCAAATCAGTCAGAATCTGATTGTAACAACTAATATTCAAATGGGCCCTCACTATTGATAATAGCGAAAGACCAACGCAACTTAAATAGGCAGGCAAACTATTTCAACAACCACATTTCAGACTTCAAAGAACCTAATTTAATTGTAACTTTTGTAGCTGAAATAGAGCCTTATTATTTTTTTATAATGACTCCTGGATTTTCGCTAAAATGTTTATAAAAAATTTATGTTAAAAATATTTAATTAAAAAAGTAAAAAAACACAAAAACATATGTAATACTCATAAATATAAATAAAGAGAGTGATAGAAAAATCCATTAACCAAATGGAAACAGTAGGGAACCCCTTAATGAAAAGAAGGAGAAAGAAACAAAGCAATGCGGCCGGCTGGTTTTAACTTCAAATCCTCAAAGATTTTTTACAGCACACCTCGAATCCTCTAACTTCTCGTATTGTTCATGTCCTTTCTTTAAATTATTCAATTAATAACTTGTAATTAACAACAATGGGGATGATTAATTATTGAATTAAATGTTAAAATTTTAAATTCTTACCTACCCACCTAAAATGAGATTCATTTGGACGGATGGTTAATATGCGATTAGTTTGGTAAAAATATTTAAGTAACTTCTAGCAATATTTTATGTATAGGCATACCAGACATAAGCACTTCCAAATTTCTTAACAATAAATGATTTACTATTCTTAACAAATAACCTGCTTGGATCTCAGGTAAACTTAGGAATTTAGTGCTCTAGAAATGAAAAAAAAAAAGTAAAATTTCTTTTCTTTTAATTTAAATAAGCGTTATATAATTAATAAAATGTAATATTTAACCTAACAAAGTATATGCCACTGATTCTATGTATGCAATCAGTTCATACATGAATGTTTTGCGGGTTATTTATGTGAATTACTGAATAAGGACTTTAGAACAGCGGTTCCCATACTTTTTTCGCTACGATAGCCTTCTTCGGCTAGAAGTATTTTGCAGCACCAGTGTTGGGCTAAAAACATGTCTGGAAGGAGTAACTAGAAATATCTGGTTCGGGCTAGATCGGTTACATAGGGAACATTAAGGTCTGATGTATGATTTTATTTACATTTATTTATACTTGAAAATTATATTTAAAAAAAAAAAGTGTTAATTCTAGTTTTTACTCTCTTCTGAAAAGTTGTGTTTTATGTTAATCATTAACGCACCTTTTTCTTTCAATTCACATAACCTACCATCTTGAAATTTTGTCCTCATATATTTGTTAGCTTTTATTTATATTCAAATAAAATAGTGACATACACAAGACAATTTGACAAAGAGTTTTGAGACTGAATTGGATACAATTTATTTTATAAAAATAATGAAACTAGTCTCGAACAATTTATATGATTATTTGTAAAATTGAAAAAATTTTTTACTAATATAAAATCTCCTTTATTCGTTAGATATAATACATCTTTGGTGAATTTTACCAAATTAATTTTTATTTAACTTCTTATTTCATTTATTTAGACTAATTATTTTCTTTTTTAGTTAAATTAACCCAGGAGGGTTCGACTCGATATCACCAAGGATCTACCACCCCAAGAAGCTCCCCACTAGGCCTAGGATTCAATTTCCTTTAGGTGTTCCTCCGTCTCCCCTCTGTTTGGCCATTTTCCTTTTCTCTCCTCAGAAACAACCCTGGATGTTCTTTTGAAGAGAATCTAACATCCTTTACCATTCCTTCTAGCGAATAAGGTTTAATTAAAATAATAATAAGTTTATAATACTCTAAATGATAAGCACATTTTGCGTATCTGAATTCAGAAGTAAATATACATGGTTTATATACACTGATCATGTAATTAAAAATAAAAATTTAAGCCTTTACATAAAACTAGACTAAAACAATGGAAAAAAGAAACATTTTTTTTAACTATCCAAAACGGCCCAGATATCGCATAGTTGTACGAAACATGAAGATATAACAATTAGTGACTAGATTATAAAGTTTGTGGTTGAAATTCATAAAATACGGTATAAAAATACGTCGTGAAGAGCCTAACAATAAATAATGCAAGAGTTAAGTTAAACAATAAAATTAGTCGAAATGAACGATCAGACTTTTGATGCTTCTAGTATGGTTCATTTTAATTTATTAACGGTTTATGTTAATTACTTAATTAAAATTTATTCAAATACCGATATGGTTCGATCAGCCGGTTTTTTGTCTCCCTCTCTTTAACGGATAAAAGCTTGGATATTCGTTTATCAATAAAACGAGTAGAAACCAACACAGTTTATATTGAAAATTTTATCCCCAATCAAACAAATAAATGCCAAATACTTGCAGGAACATGCACACAAGACCTTATGAATATGCATCGCGATTCAGTTTAGAAAAGCGATATTTCAACAGTTTAATTCCACTCTCAGTCTACAGTATAAATCATAAGCCTTTAGTTTATGATTTATACTGTAGTTTTATTTAGTAGGTTTATTATTTTGATATAAATATACACACAACAAGTTGTCACAATGTTGGTCGTTAAGAACGCTTTTAGTTCAACTTGGTGGGACTGTATGGAATGATTGCAAAGTCCCACAATACCTCACAAGGATTATTGAGAGTTATTTCATGGACAGAATCGAGAAGTATGATACAGAAGCTAAATTAAAAAAATACAAGATCACGGGAGGCGTTCCTCAGGATTCAATTTTAGGGCCATTTTGCCATGGAACATTATGTCTGACATCGTGCTCAGGTTACCACGACCGGAAGAAACTGTTCGCTCGGCTTTGCGGACGATCTTGCAATCATCATTCGTGGGAAACTGTTGGAAGAGATATGATACAATGCGAAAAAGGCCATTCGTCAATGGCTTTCAAGAATAGGCCTCCAGCCTGCGGACTATGAAACTGAGGCAGTGTTGCTAACCAAACAGCACACTACAAAAGATATGTCGAGGGACATCTCTGGAGAGACGTAACATGACACACATTCATAACGAACTACAGTTAGAAACAGTACAACAACACATCACACGGAGACACATTAAATTCTTCGACAGTCTCCCTGCTTCATTCAATCCAGTATACCAGTCTATTACTCCATCCCCCCTCCCTGCGAGGTGGCAGCGCAGGAAAGGTTCCAAAAACCCTATTAACATCACCTCATAGCTCCATCTTCTGATGCACCCCAATCCCGTCCCTCACACTTCTTTTCGATTTCTGACTGTTTTTTTTATAATTTCACCATTATCTATCGTCTTTATTAATTAATGTTTTTTTATTTTTATTTTTATCTTATATGCGATACAACACGAGGAAGCCCCTCACCTCCGGACTTAAAATAGCTCCGTTGAATGGATAGCTCATATGTGATATTAAACATAACAGGTAACCTTAAAATACCAAAGGTAGTAAAAGGT
>NW_027115338.1:1601310-1609417 GCF_000696795.3 Halyomorpha halys | reverse complement strand
ATAAAATAAAATAAAAAATACATTAAACTGGAACATAAAAGCATGTCTACTGAAAAATAAAAGCAAACATGATTTCCTTGATTGGTATTCGATGGTTTAGATATCCTTTGGTCTAATGCTTATAAATATAATCTTCAACGGTAACTTGTTTTTAATCATGGCATTATAATACCGAAATAAAATTGTATTGATATTTCTCAGAACGAATCGTTTAAAATCGTTAATGAAACGTGTTATTGGTAATGCTATCTCCGGTTTAAACTTAAAAAAATGTTTTAAAATTATTATGATTAGAAAAAGTATATCCACATTCCCTATAGCGTCTGAGGTGTTAGTATGAAACATGACATCCAAGAAAAAGATTCAGTTATCATTTCAAAAGTACACAGTTGGCTCTAAATAAATGAAATAAAAAATTGTGACAAACAAATGTTAGATAAGATGGAAAAAGTTAGTTTCTAGTTTTTTTGTTTGTTTTTTTTTGTCAAGCTTTGGGTCAAATGAAAGGGACTTTTGACTTACTTCTTTAAATTGAAGAAATCTGCAGGCCCAAAGATTTCTTGTAGAAGATTATATGCTGGAAGTTGTGATCTTAAGTTTCAAAAGTTTGACGTGGAAGACAAAGAATACAGTGAAAGGTCGAAGATGTAGTATCTGCAGAATCGGAAATATTATTGGAAAAAGATTAGTCCCAAATGCAAAACGAAAAAAAAAATGGGGACCACCTGGCCAAGCTTTAAAATGGATAGCTTAACTGAATATTTATGAAAAAAAAACCATGCTGTGTATTTGGTAGGATCAGATTGGTGTCGTGTAGTATGAGTTGCCCCAACCGAGCGAAGCCGATCTCTACCGAACACAAATAACAATACTGAACTCAACGAAAAACGCACCCATTACAACTCCGGACATGCTCGTTGGCATGTTGCGGCACCAATCGAAACTTAATCGGGAAGTTCTACCCCACCTGCCGTATTCACCAAATACTGTCTCTTCTGTTTAGCACTCATTCTGGTGGATGGCAGATGGTCTGTCTGAGCAGCGCTTTACATCATAAGAAGATACAAAAAATTGGATCGATTCGTAGATAGCCTCTAAAGATGAACTCTTCTGACGTGGTATCCGAATGCTGCCAGAAAGATAGATGCTATTGATAGATGGTGACTGATTTGAATAAAAGATAGCTTACCATACTTTTATCATTTTTTTTTTTTTTTTTTATAGAAAACGGCGGCAACTTATTTGTACCCCTAGTATTTCAATGAAAAAAAACAGGTTAGGATCCATAAAGTTAAAAACAAATCTTTAGTTCTATGGAATACATGTAATTAGCAAATAATTTACTTTTCTATTCGTCAATTCAGGCACAGGCATCCTTAGAAAACAAAAAAAGATAAAATGGCATAAATGCAAAACGGATATTGACATTACTTTATATAACGTTCTGAAAAATTATTAACCAAATAGATATAGTACACTCCACCAATATAAGTTATACAAATATCGATGAAAATGGGATGAAGTGATGGAAAATTAGCTGTTTATATGAGAAATACAATCTCTGGTCTATATTTATGTGATCTTATTTGTGTACTCTGAATTGATAAAATATTGACTCGGTGATTAGTTTTTTTTATAGGTATTTAAGAAACTTAAGGCTTTATTTTACAATTTTTTAACTGCTAAAGCCCAAAAGTTTCGTTTCTTTTTTAGATTAGTTTTTCTATTTACTTTCCAAGTGATTTTTAATTTGTTATTTATAAGTTTATGTTTATTTATTTTTTTAACTATAAGTTTGTATTTTTAATTTGATACATAAAAATAAGGGATATAAGGAGGTTTAGTGTGTATAAATACATTGCGGAGGTGTGACATGTGTAGAATGATACCGAAGGCAGTGGGCCAGTACCTGCATAACCGCGGACGAGCAAAGGGCAGTGAATATTTAGGAGGTACTAGAGCCATCTTAGGAGGCATTGCCACGGTGTGAAATGCGGAGTCACTGATTCACGAACGCTCCGCCACCATTGTTTGTTGAGTCGTTCTGGTTTACCAACTCTCCACTCTTATTATTATCGACATGCGCATATCCACCCCCGACCATCTGTGAGTGACTATTTTTTTTTTTATTCTCATTCATCGAGCTTCATATTTTTTTGTTTGCTTCTAATTAACTCAAGTTAATTAACTTATTATGTTTTGTGTAAAGAAAATTGGTTCTTTTTTTGGTTAGTACATATATACCAAAATATTTTTTTTTTCTTCACACTTCATTATTTTATTTTTTGAAACAACATAACAGTTATTATTTTGTTTATATTTTAATTAAATTAAATGTGTGTATGACTTGGAAGGTTATTTTTTTTTTATTATTTCATTTTCTTCATTTTTTTTTTTTTGTGATATTTATTTCAGGTCCTCCGTTATTTAACCCGAACATTTTACTCTGGGGAAGAGGTCGGTTTTTCATTCACGAAACGCCCCTCGCCTCAACAGTAACAATAATCTAAGATTAAGGTTTTCTGGTTTTACTGATATTAATCTAACAAAATGAATATTCCCTGATCTGAGTGACTAAACGGAATTATCATTTATTTAATCAAAGCTCATTGTATTTAAATTAAGATCCATGTAATAATTTAGATACCTTATTATTCTGATTAATTAGTATATGGTTTACAAATTACTTCGATCACACAAAACAACAGAATTGGTCCAGCACTGAACAAATTTAATTAGTGAATAAATGTAAAATTATGCAGTAAGTAAAAAAAAATACAAGGGAATGATAAAGGAAAACTAGATTAAATTAGAGGAATAACCTTCTCATGAGACTCATGCATCTTTTATCTTCAAATTCCTTTCAGTTAAAACAATTTTGCCTATTTCTTTATGTGAGATGAAGGAAAGTCATCCTCAAATACTTTCTATAGCAACTAAATTTACGATAAGTAAGGAGGCCTAAATATTTGACCTAGATTAATATGAGGAGTATTTTCGGGGGTACAGTCAGAAAAAATACAAAAATAAACGAAACTTATTTATTTGTACCGCCATTTCGACCTGAATTTCAGGCCTTCATCAAGAAGTGCTTACGATGAGTATTATAAAATTACTTACTATAAGTAATAAGTGGGAGTGGGTAGCTCATTGCTAAGGCAATGGACTACTAACTCCTAGGACCCGGGTTTCAATCCGGCTGTGTCAGATAATTATTATCTGTTACCTGTAGCCATTGAGGCAGGTCTGTGGGCTCAGGAGCCCTCGGGGTTCCACCCAGCCTCATGAAGTG
This sequence comes from Halyomorpha halys, assembly GCF_000696795.3. Lineage (NCBI taxonomy): Eukaryota > Metazoa > Arthropoda > Insecta > Hemiptera > Pentatomidae > Halyomorpha > Halyomorpha halys. The sequence continues at coordinate 1,606,125 of NW_027115338.1, read as the reverse complement.
GGTACCCAGCCTCCTTGCACAACCGTTGGTTTAGTAGTACTTTCTTAGAAACTACTCCACTCCTGACCCTTCATGGTTTGTAGTGGTACAGATTTAATTTTAATTTAATAAGTATTAAGTAAATAAGTATCATAAAATCACTTTCGATAAGTAAACCTTATTTAAAGTTTGTATTAGACAAGCGGATAGTACACAAACATACCAACAGGTAAGAGCATTAAGTGGAGGTGTTATCAAAGCTTATGCTGCTTAATAACACAAAATTTAATTGGTCCTTTTACACTGCTCTCTGCCATCGTTTCAACGTTACTGTGTCATGACGTCTATTCATAGCCAACTGATTAAAAATAATTTATACTATACTTATTATATATTTAAGCATAAATAAATAAAAAGTGCTGGTGAATGTTCTGTCTTACGTCGTTGTGAACACACAATGAAGACATGAACACGTGAATGTTCTGTCACATAATATTCGTCTGTAAGGTTGATGTCTTCTTTAAAATATGTTTTTCACATATATATCTTTTAACAGTACGTATGTATCGTACTATATTTCATATTTAATAGCTTTTAAAATTATAAATTGTAAGTGATGCATTGCTATTTTTTTATTGACCTATATGCAATGACACACCTGCTTACTAGGTATCAGCTTATGTTTACTTTGACACTTTGATAGTTAATAATATGTTAATAATATATTAACATATATATAATATGTTAATAATATATTAAAATATATAATATGTTAATAATATGTTTTTGTTGCAGTACATGAAATGAAAAAAATTCAATTACAAATTACACAAAAATTGGGAAGTAAAAACCTAAGATCTAATTATAAAGATAACAAGTATCCAAAATCATCAATGATAAAAAAAATCAATTGTAAAAAAAAAATGAATTTGGCCATTTTTAAAAGAAGATTAATAAATCGGTCTGAAACGTCATTAGAAATATATTATTAATATCACATTTAAAAAAAAAGTTTAAATATGAAGGCTGCCAACTAATTCAGAAAGAGAAAAAAAATTCAGATAGTAATTGTGTCTTAATTTAGTAAATGTTCAATATGATTACCATAGGATCGGCGAGAGAATTCCTTATATCTTCTGAGCAGATTACCCTGTGCAATACCGCAACTAAATACAATATAATAATTAATCGAATTATGGATTGCTCTAAAAAATTAAAAGCTATGGATTATCTTGTTGTAATTTATTCATACGCCATCATTTTTACGAAGCGTTTAATTCTGAGGTAAAGGTAAACATTATTCAATGTTGGAATTTTATAACAACCTATGATCCGATACTTAACCAATATATAATGGCTAAGCAATAAATTTCTACTAATTAATATTTATTTAAGGTATAAATATAAATATTATATGTATGTAAGCGTTATCCTGACAGTAGGAAATCTGTAGCTGAAAGGAAAAATAAGGAAAAAATGAAATAATTGTTTATGATTCTAGAAATTACCTTAGTGTTTCTGACAGTTTAATTAATCTCTTTAAATGAATTTATTTAATTACGATTATGAAGCTTCGTTAGGGAAATTTTATTTATGTCACGATGTTGCTAAAATAAGAAGAAAAACTAAAATAATTGGTTACGATTTTAGGAATTACCGTTGAGTGTTTCTGACAGTCCAATTAATCTCGTTAAATGAATTTATTTAATTACAATTCAAAAGCGTTGGATGGAAATTTTATCTACTTTATGATATTATTTAATAATAAGGTCGAATACGTTTTGAGAAATCAAGATAGTTCAACATAGTTTCTATTTCTGTTTATATTTATATAATTTCTAATTTAAATTAATGTTTGAAGTACCACAAAAATTTGTAAAATATGACAAAAGACCATTTAGGAACCGCTCAATCTCAGAAAATGTCTTCGTCACATGGAATTCACACCTGACGAAGAAAGGGACGGGAACGCAACAATGTAGTCTAGAAAATAAAATGTTGGTGACAATTCTTGATTCTGAAGACAAATATTTTTTACATTGTTTGCGCATTCTGCATGAATACAAAGTTGTCCTATTTTCAATAATGAGGAAACTACAAAATAAAAAGTATTAATAATTGATAAATACTACCTAAATATTAATTCATGACAGCTAAATTGCAAAATTTAAAGGAAAAAAACGGCGAATGAAAACAGAAGATTCCACTTGAAAGGAACCATAATTATCAACAGTTATAACAATTAATCCGATGAATTAGGGAGGAGAGCAATTTAGTAAAGTGTATATTTAAGCTCCTGGCATTTCGGGACCATACACTTTGTTATGGGATTCGTTTCTCAAGGTATTAATTACATTCATTTACTTAAGAGATAGAAATGTAGGAGTTCTCAAGCCAAGTGTTTCATTTGAAAATTTCACATGCACAGGTAAACAGCAAACATAAACTCTATATTTTGCTAATCCCTTTTTTTTTCCTCAGGATTTTTAAGATTTTTTCAGTAAAAAGAATTCATACATAAATATTTACATTAGCTAGGATAAAAATTAAACAAAGAAAAACTAACATAGAAGATTATTATAAAAATGAAAAGTAAATTATGAAGAGTATAAAACTAGGATTTTCTTGTAGTAGAAACAAAAAAACATACATTAAAAAACCAATCCAAATCTAACATCATTGTGTGATTAATAATATTAATATCTATACGGAAAGCTTATCTAATCTTCATGAAATCAAAGTAAACTAGCTAACTATTTACCACATGCGCGCACATACCAAAAAATCTAAACTCTTTGGTTAAGAACCTAAAATTTTGTCTAAATCTAGAAAGATGATTGGAAGTAAATTGGATTTAATGATGTCTTCTTGCTACTACGATGACTGGAAAACATAATTTTAAATTTCTTAAAACTTCCACTGTTTTAATTTTGGGGAAAATATTAAATGACAATATTACATTTCAAACATTGAATTTGAAATTTCCGAACTTTGGAATTCTTTATTAATAGAAATAGAGCTAATTCTTAACCGTAGTTTTGACAAGAATCTAGAGCCCACATTTTCGTTTTGTGAAAAAATAAAAAACAAGCAGTAAAAAGTCCAAAATAAATATAGCCGTTCAGTAAAAATTGAAACGGTATAAAATGGTATATAAAACACCCAATTCCAACAAATATCAATTTAATTATGTAATTTATGATATTAATATGGACACAAAAAGGTTGCTTCAACCAAAGTAAATGATAGGACATACGACTGCATATAGAAACATTTAATCTAATTTGATTAAAATCATACAATTTATTTTACATAATTATAGAGTTGGGTGGAAGTTGACAACATCGATTGATTTTTTTATTTCAATTATAAAGACTGGAAAACTCAATTTTAAGTTTTTGTTCTGAAGTTTATGTTCGTCAGTTTTATGAAAATTAACCAAGGAGTTATGCAGGACAGAGTACTTAAAACATTCAATTTTAGAAACAAACACCAAACATTGCATTTGAAATTTCCACATTTTGAAACTATTTATGATTCGAATATTTTAATTTAAAATTCCATTCTTTCAATTTTATTAAATAAGGAACAAAAATAACTATCTACCTAAATCAAAATTTTTAAATATCAATTATATTTCCTGAATTAGTTTTTATCATAAAAATCGGAGCTATAATAACTAAAACAATCTTTCCCTTCACACATTATCATTAGTTATTAGTTAGTTTCTGCATTAGTTATTTTCTGCCCCAAAGCGTGGATATTTCTTGATGTATGGGGGAGGAGAGAAGAAAAACGCATGTAGTCAGCTATCTTTTTGTGTTGACATTGCAAAATGAAAAGCTCTCTTGCTATACGAAGTGCATCTTTATGTTTCTTATGAATAATGATTCTCTTTTTTTTTTTTTTAGCTAATTTGTTTCAGATATTTTTGTGAGGATCATAATATTCATAATAATGAATAAAAGTCCTGGAAGCTTATGTCAACATACATTTTATCACAGGTATTGATTTTAGAAGGCTAATGATTTTTTTTCGTAAGACTTTTTATGAAAAAATGCTCCTCATCCAAATTATCAACCCTTTTACTTTTATCTTTTATTTTTTACCTAAGTCATAATTGCAGCAGTATTCGTGAAACATATCCCAAATTTTATAAGAAAGATTCTGAAGATAAGTATAGAGGGTAATACGAGGATAATAGAGTCCAACATATCAGTTTACCCTTCATTTTAAATCTACTATGAAAAAATATTATACCAAAAAGTTTTTATTTTGGATAATAACAAGATGATTGGCTGAAATAACCTTATTGCTGTGAATAATGTCCAACCAAGATATATTAGTACCTTGGATGTTTAATGAAAACTTCACCACATCTCAAAAATATATGAGAAACTAGTCCTCATTCACATCTGCTAATACTGGGACACACATGACGTCACCCCCCGGAACTAACCGGGTTTTCGCGTGGTGTAAGCTACTACCACAATTTAGCCAAGCGGCAAAGCAATGCAGCAAACAACCTTAAAAGGAACCTCGCCACATCCATGATTTCACTAGACTGTACACAAGCATTTGATTCTGTGTCGCACTATACACTAATTCAACTACTCAGGCTTCACCAATTCCTGGACCAACTCGTGGACATTGCTGGATCTTATATCAGTGACCGGACTTTCTCAGTCTGTGTCAAAACTAAAATTTCGACCCCTAAGCCCGTCACTTGTTGCGTCCCTCAGGGTTCAGTTCTTGCGCCAGTTTTATTCAATATATATACTGCATACATAGTCGAGATGAAATTTGACGATGTTCAAATATCTGTATATGCTGATG
>NW_027115338.1:1579780-1597650 GCF_000696795.3 Halyomorpha halys | reverse complement strand
TACAAAAAACTGACGCCATCACATTCTCAAACAAGAAAACTCTTAACAGAGCACCAAAATTAAACGAACAGTCAATACAAACCAACAGACATCTCACATACCATGAGATGAAACTAGAATCTCACCTCTCATTCATCACACACATACAAAACAAAATACAGAACATCATACCAACTCAAATACCTTATCTATACACCAGGGCTGTCTCTCAGACTCAAACTACTCATTCACATAGCAATACTACGACCATCACTCCTACACGGTACACCCCTACTACACTTTCTTCATCCAATAACCCTGAAATCACTACAACAATACAAGAACAGCACACTACAAAAGCACTGCAGATAAATATCACAAGAAAGACCTAACATGACGCACATTTACATAGAACTACAGCTAGAAACTGTACAACAACACATCACATGGAGACACATCAAATTCTTTGACAGTCTCCCCCCTACTTCCTTCAATCCAACCTTCAGATCAGTCACCCATCAGTCCCCACTTCCTGCGAGGTGGCAGAGCAGGAAAGGCTCCAAAAACCCTATTAACATTACCCTATAAGTCCTTTCTTCTCTTGCACCCCATCCTCTCCACTACTATTTTTTCGACTTCTGACTGTTTTTTATTATTTATTATTATCTTTCATCTCTAACTATTAATTATTTTATTTTTCCATTCTATGTTTAATTATCACGAGAAGACTCCTCACCTCTCCAAACATCAGATAAATATTCTACCGTGTACCTTCAAGTATCAATGGTAGAAAAAGGTAATATCCAATTTGAATTATATAACCAAAAGTAATACAACTTATTAATTTAATGTTTTTTTCTGTTTTAGAGGAATCGGAAAAGAAAATTAAAACTTTTGAATTTGAATATTACTGAAATTTTTAACTTTGAACAATAAAAGAAACTCGTAATCTGTTTTAAATCAGGATAAACGATTCCCAGAACTATAAATAGTGTCAGAGAACTAAGCTCAAAATTAAAATTTAAAAAAGAAAGACGGCAAATAAGGGAACAAAGGTTTCACTGTATTAATTCAAAGGGGACATTTATGCATCCCACATCCTCCAGACACATTGCCTTAAAGTGGGGCAGTTTCACCGAACGTGGGAAATGTTATTCATACCCAAAACTGAACCTTTTTAAATCCTAAAACTAAAAGATCACACCTAACATAATCTCCAAAAAAACTTTCAGCCAATTACTACTAGATTACGAGTGGTTGAGGAAGCATGTACGTGACATGAGCTAACTTTGAAGCACGATGCGTGTCATGCATGAATAGAACATAAAGCAGTATTCAAACTTTTTTTTTTGGACGTTTTATTGTAACTTTCATCGGATGTCAGGTAAGAATGCCGAAAGTAACGACGTAATCACGAAGCACCGCCGTTGGAGCCGCTGCGTTGACAGACCATGACATGAACAAACAAGAGCCTTAACCAACTCGGACGACGCACGTTTTGACAATAGAAGCCCTTTCAATAACCCCCCTGAGGATGTAATGGAGGATTGACAATGGACTCCTTTGGTCGGATTGTTCAATAATGAGCGTTCGCTAACGGTGAGCTAAGTTATTCAGTGGAGAAGGAATCTCATAACAGCCTTCTGGGCAAACATGGAAAGCTCAGGGTAAGCAATCAGCCAAGGCAGAGATGAGAAACTTCATTTCTACTACTCTCTGATATTTCAAAGAAGCTGGCTTCTGCTCCTGGCTACGGAAGAAAGTAAATCTTAGCAGTTCGAATTCATAGCATTTTCGATTGAAAGAAGGCAGTTATAGTCTACTAAATAAATCCGTTAGATAAGGGTGTCTAATCAATCAGTAAGAATATTAAAAATCAAGTAATTATAAATTTGAATGTAATAAATTTTGAAGCTGCTACTTTTTTAGTGTCAGTTTCTTTTTTCTATTCTGCTAATTTAACTGTCCTATTTCAGAATGAAACCTTAATAGGTCATACCAAAAATTAATTAAAACTATTATATAAGCCCTCTGTAATTATTTTAACCTGAATGTATCACTTTTTCCTTATAATACTATTGAAAAAAAATAGGACAACTAATCCTTTTAAGGACTGGAGAAGAATAAATGGTAACAATTTTCTAATTTTCTTCGACTAGCTCTAAAATCTTACCATTAAACTTTATCCTAAAATTTTTATTCTCAGCAAAAAGCAAAATAATACAAAGGCCGATGCAATGCATATAATGTATGACAGTAATCATTTTTTATTTTATTGTTACCAATAGATATTGACATGTATTGTTTTTATTTTGAATGGTCTGAACGTGATTGGTAATATAGAAACGTATTGCATTAAAAAATAAACTAAATGAAATATGGTATTGGAATCTTGGTTAGTAGAAAATACAAATCCTAACTTAAGATGTAAAACATTGTAATTATGGACCATGCATGATCAACAGTAACGCCCGCATACCAGTTATTTAATAATAATTATAAATAGGCATAAACCTGATTAAAACAAAAAATGGATAAGTATAATTAGAATAGCATAACTAGTCAGCTAGTGAGCTGTGTGTTAATCATCAGAAGGGGATAAATACCAAACACACTTAAAAGTATTATTTATCATAATAGATAAAGCATATTTCTTTTTCATTTTCTGTGTTTTCCCCTACTTCATTCTTTACCGTAGAGTATGATGCCGCCTAGTAGATCCAAACAAAGTTGTAAAACATTAATTTATCGATAGAATATAATTAGAAGCAGGTTTGTACGCAGAGTTGTTCTTTTGGAAGGGGAATTTAATAAGATAGTAAATATTGCTCAACATACAAAAGTGAAGTTGGTAGAGGAAGTCCCTGGCTTGTTCAAAACTAAGTTTTCTTTTTTTTGTTTCAGCAACCTTACCATGTGATGGAGACATTAGTATATCTCGACGCCTAACGTGAGGAAGCTCCAATAAGGACTCTCTCTAAAATGTTTAGAATACATTCTCCTCATATCTTTGAAATTAGTAAATGTGAAATAGATCATTACAATAACGTTAATATCAGGAAAAATATCCTAAATTGACTTGGCACAATTGGCAATACTCGCACTAAGCTTTTATAAAAGGAGGCAATTTCACAAATCAGAGGTGTTAATTAAAGAGTTAACAAAAAGTTATATAAACCATCAAATTCCTCCAGAATCCAATCCTTACAGTCCAAAATCCTTCGTAAAATCCTTAATGCTCCTTACTTTGTCACAAATCAAGTTATCCATCAGGACCTCAATGTTCCATATGTTGCCGATTTGGCTAAATCGAGATACCATTCCTTCCATAGCAAACTTCTCAACCACCCAAATCCACTTGTTTCTAACCTGGCTTCTCCTTCATTACCTAATAATCCTCCTAGGCGTCTGAAAAGAAGATGGCTTCGAGATCTTCTCCTCTAGAAATGTTATTGGAGTTTTATCAGTGAGTAGATTCTCCACATGTTTGTATCAAGTCACTATGTCACAGCAAATTTACTTGTATATATGTGCATACAGTTGTAAATAACAATAAATAAATCATTAAAAAAAAAAAGTTATGTGTAACTCTAAAACAATTTCTTTTATATTACACATAAATATTGCAGCTTTTCGATTGTACAAATGAAACAACCTAAGTTAAAATTTGCATTCTTGTACTTTTTTTTTTTTACACCGGAAAATGAACATTGCCTTTCGATTCATGGAGTAGGTAGCATAAATGCTTTTAATTAAACAACTGGAATGCTGCTTCTTAAAGAAGCTATTGATTCAGAAACTTATCGAGAGTATAACACCAGGATAACTTCCTGAATCGATACTATCACTGATCAATGTATCAGTGTATGAATTAGTCCTCATGTATCTTCAAACTAATCATTTCAATGAATCGAAATTCAGCACCATCAAAATCTCCTAAAAATCGCCAGTGTTATCTTTTTCAACCTGGAGATAAATTTGATATTTTAAAATAATTTTTTTGTATATTTTTAAATTAATATCAACATTTATGTTAAATTATACAACAATATTTTATTATATTTACAAGTCTGGTTAGGTCATTGCCTAATCTCCATGTCATTCTGCAATGATTGAGACTGAACTTCTAGATCAAAAATTACTTTGTTTTAGTTCCTCATTTCACACCATTTTAAATAATCCTCACTATATTTTGCTATTTATTATTTTTATTTAATTTAATATACTCTCACAGAAAAGTTATATACCTGAATTCTATACCTAATAGATTAAATATAATGAATTCGTTCGCCACATTGAGATTAATACCTTTTCAAAAGCATTGATATTATTATTTCTTTATATGCTGGTTGATCAAAGAAGTATTTTTAATCAAGCTAAAACGATTTTGAAACAGATTAGGGTTTTTATGAGATTTTTTTAAAAATTATACAATGGTAATTCTTCTTTAGGTCAATCTTATATGGAAAAATGAATAGTTGATTTCGGTATAACCAATCCTTTGATTTTTCAAAGGCCAATATTCTGTTCAACCTAAAATTTTGGAATCCCCTACTTCTTCCATCCTGTCTCCATTTAGCTTCATTCTTGTCTTTACCTGCATTCAGTAAGATAGGTATCTCTTTTTTTCCCTATATTCTTGGTTTTTATTTTAAGGTCTATTTTATTTTTATTAATAGAAACCAAATGAGGTAAAATAAAATAAAAATTATCAAAATTAACAAAACTTTTAAAATCTTTTTTATCATAATCTTCAGAAAACCTGTATTTATAAACATGAACTAGCATCCACTGACCTAGTTCCCTCACAGTTGTTCCGTTTCTTTAATCTCCTTCCGGCAACAGAGATGCTCCGGATGCGACCGCTAATTGAACAGCTTACTTCCTCCAGAAAAGTTCTTACAGTCCTACCAACCTACTCGAAATTAAACCAATTTAAGCTACACAAAATCCATGGCCTAATAAGGGCAATGTCTACCTCGTGAGGTATCTTTTCTGAGAACGGGGCTCACAAGCTGATTGCAATCTTTGTTATAACGTATGGATACAGTTGTATTTTAAACAAAAATTATTTTAGAAATGAGCCGTATTTAATGACGTAAAGCAATCTGTATAATTGATATCACACAAAAAATGCCGTGTGAAAAACAATGCAATTAAAAAAATAAAACATTGCAAAATAAATAAATAATTTAGAAAGTAATAAATAATAGGGGAAAAAATTCCACGAGATATTAACGACTGAGTTCAAAATGTCCGTTTGCACCATTTCCCATGAAAAATACTACCATTAGTCATATTTTCTACTCCACCATTAATTAGAGCTACGTTTTGTTTTCTTATTGCTCCCGCCTGGAAAAAAAATTATATTAACGTTACAATTAGATAATCAAATCAAATTTATTAACAGTGACAACTAATAGTTAAAATGTTCAAGTTTTGGCAACTTTAAAGTCATAAATATGAAAAATTCGAATTAAAAATTACTTTAATATAGAGTAAATCTACTTTTTCCGCTGAATGAAAAAATAATCAAGAGAGTGAAACATATTGTTTCAATTGATAAAAGGATATCAACATAGCTTGTTAGGGATAAATAGAGACCGGATTCTCGTGAAGTTGTATCTTTTGTTTCGTTGCTTCAAATCCCACCAAACCTCTACATAAATTCGAATCATCATCATTTTGTTTCGGAAAATTAGAAATATTCAAATAACACTAATTATATATTGCACAAAAATTGCTCATTTTGGGATTTTTCCACAACATTAAGTTTATTCTACACAAAATTGCATACTTTACTCTTTTTGGGCAAAATTTTTATATTTGAAATGAAAAAATAATTTTATTCTGGGACGTATGTCCCCTAAGAATAAATACATGGTTCATACATTAAGATTTTTGTCTGGCAAGAATTTACAAGTTTTCAGTAAGTAAAATGAAATTACATTGGGATATTGGCTTGGACTAACTACTGTTTATAATGTTAATCAATATATGCCTATTTATTTTATTACAATGATGCGGAGGTTTGATTATACAATAAGTGGAGGAATAGGTATTGTTTAAAGGAAAGAATGGATGAGGACTGGCAAATGGAGATGGGAAGAGAATTCCAGAAGGAGGTTGCACGTATGACGAAGGATTTGCTAAAGAACCGCCTTCTTTAGGAGGCGCATATATAAATCAATCAGTAGGGGGGGGGTCCTGTGCTTAATGAGTGGGTGGATGAATGAAGAGTGAGGAGATCAAGGATATAGGTAGGTTTTTTGATTTTAAGAACTTGGAATAGGAAAACACCATGGAGTTATTGCCTTCGGGAGGTTGGAAGGATCCACTTCATCAACTCTGTATACCAGCGGGTGACTTGAGAGCGTCTTGGGAACCCAAAGATAAATCTTACATAGCAATTCATGAGTCTCTTCATTCTCTACTCTAGTCCTGCAGATAGCCCTCCATAGACCATGGAACCGTAATCGAAGTGGATACTAGGAGCTAACAGGTGTTCTGAGGAATGGAATTACGTAATCTTTGGAATTGTTTGAGTACAGTTATGGATTTGCGTGTGATTTTGGAAATTTGATTATTCCAGGAGAGGTGTTGGTCGAAGATGACTCCAAGGTTTTTCAGTGTAGGATAGAAGTGAATCGGTTGGTTGTTAAGGAAGAGTAGAGGATAGTAAGAGAGGGAATGAAGGAGGCGCTTGGAATCAATAAAATATGTGACATAAAATTTAATGCTTGAACTAAAGTTTTCATGTTATTGACATAAAATATTTATATTATAATATAAATATAAATTACATAATATATTTATACCATGATTTCTTCGTATTATTCACCATATTATGGTTTGAAATTCACAAATTAAAGAAAAGTTATTGATAAACAAATGAAGAGTCGAATTTAACCTAAATAAAAAAATAATTTTTGGAACTTCATTTTTTTTCTTATATTATATCACCTACGTATATTATTTTAAATAAAAATCAAACAGAAGGTTTTCAGTAATTGGTATTTTCTTATGTTAACACAATACAAACGGTGAAGATAGGCATTGTAAAATATATTGGAAAATTAAAAGGGAGAATTAATTAGCTTAATAGAATATTGTTAAATACTCCTTTCTACATAGTCCATAGTATATTTGATCTAAAACTTAAAATTGAGTTAGGGTTAATAAGTTGAGAAACAGAATTATAGGAATGTAAAAACATTTAATACTTCCTTATTGACAAAATGTGAGGTATTAATTCAGAGTAATTTAGTCTTAATAAATGTTTACACAAATGTGGAGATAGTATTTAGCCAGTTTAATTTAATTCAAACAAAGTTAGATATGCATTCTATGTATGAACTAAAATTAAAATTTTGTTGCACGATTTTGAGTTTTTTTTACGGTACAAAAATCCGCTATCTAGCGATAACATAGCATACAAAGATTAAGACCGAAATCTCCAGCGTGCCTAAATCTTGAATTTAATGCCGCCGATATGTCAAGAAAATTTGATTTCAGAATTTTTTTATATTTCTAACCTTGTTGTTTGTTCGACATTCCTCCGAGACGCCAGAAAAGAAGATGGCCACGAGACTTTTTAATGTAAGAACGTTATTAGAGTGCTACCAACAAGTAGGTTTCTCTAAATGTCTATATCATGATATCACGACGTTACATCAAATTTACTGGATGCATTATTATGTACAGGTGTAAACATCAATAAAGATATATTAAAAAAAATCTATTTTGCTGAGTTACTCAAAAGTAACTGAATGCAATCTTATTAGAATACCAATAATAAGTTACCAACTAAAAAAAAAAAATTAATAACTAACGTTTACAAAACTAAAATAAAATACCGGTTCTAGGTAAGGAAACATTATTCTCTAACCGATGGATTTACAAGGAACCGATGTGAAAAACAACAAATATAATAAAAAAAAACTAGAAATACAAGAAATCACAATGAGGAAAGCGAAACCTGCATATCCAAGGTTAGGGATTTCCCGTACATAAAATTACGTTTATTTTCAACAATATACAAATACGAAATCTGGCGCGAGAGTTAGGAATTTAGTGATAGAGTATAAATATTATACAAGTAGTTAATTTTATCATATGTAATATTTAAAAGAATACAAAATATAACCTAATTTTATTTAAGCTTCAATACATAAAATATTAATTAAAAAATAATATAATGTCAACATAGTAAGAAACCACTTATTTAGAGCACTACTTGAAGATTATTTTTTTTTAAATCTTAAAATTATAATTCAAATACACAAACTGAGAAGTAGCTCAAGAGAAGTGTTTCGTTTTAAGTAGCAATGGAACAACGCGAAGCACAGCGAATGGACAAAATCCAAAATCGAAGAAATTAAGCGTTATGCAATACTAGATATTTTAATCTCATCATTGGACCATTCAGGCCTACCACTATAATCTAATTAACTTTTGTAAGTTGATACAATGGCCGATTTTTTTTTAATTCATTGCTTCTCAGAAAGGCTCTTTATTAGTTGCAATCTCTTTATTGTTGGCAGTGGCGTTCTTCTCTTGTAAACAAATTTACTGACCTAATATGCAGATAAGAAATACTAGTTAGTATACTAGAATTATTATAAATAATTGATCGGAGATTCTTTATAACTCTTTTTACACATGTCTCTGAACTCTCTAATACGTATCCAAGCTTAATGACTTATTTTTTAATACAGTTTTTGATACTAGTGTTTTAAGATAACTAAATTTGAAGTACATAAATAATTAACGAAATAACCAGCTTTAGTATTAATAATTAACATAAAATAGCATAAATAGTAGAATATGAGCAAAAAATTAAATAAAAATGTTACCCCACTATCTATGTTATTTAATATTAACAAAATTAGGGTTTAATATTTAAATAAAAATACGAATTATTCAATGAAGGTCAAAACAATTGGACACATAATGCAAACTATTTATTTGTCAAACGCTTAAAAGATATCATATTATTTTTCCAATTTCGTAGGAAGTCAATCATACATCGTCAGTACAAAGCTAAAGTTCCGTATCTCCGAATTTACACTTCTTATTTCAAAACATATATATTTAATATATTTATTGTATATTTAAGTATTCATTGACGTATATTTGGGTAATTATCATATTCAAAAAAGTCTTTTTGGCATTGTGAAGAGAATAGAAAATGCAACAAGACCCAAGCAGCAAAAATTACAGTTTTGCCACACAGGGTTTTGACTACAGAATTAAAATTTCGTGCTTAAAAAGATGGAAATAATACAACGTTTTATCTAACCGACATTAAAATATCCTAATCACAAAAATACTTATAAAATAATAGTAAAATTTTAAAATTTGTTTTTTATATTACACGGGGTTTTTTTTTAGAGTTAGGTATCTTAACTGAAAATAATTCATATTTTTAGTTAGGAATCCTAACCCTGATAGGTCCTGTATAATATAACAATTTTTTTTCTGTTCTCTCAGAATTTCAAAACAAGTAAAAATTCCCTTTCCAACGCTATATATTACTTAGGTCATAATAAACAAAATAATTAGTGTTCCAACTACTTTATTAATGAAGTATAAGCATTAGCATTTAAATTAAATATTGTTCAATTGATTACCTACAGCATTAAGACAGACTCGGAATCTTTTTCTCTCAACATAGTGGCTGATCGGCACCGGATATGAGTTATTGTTTTGGAAGTTTCAATTAACCTCCATGTAGAATTTGGGTCAATCATCAGACTTGCATAGAGTTTTTGATTAATGTTGCTCCAAAGAAAAAAAAACAAAACAGTTGAACTAGATCTGCAAAGTGTAATAATAACAGATATACAATAACGTTCGGTTACTGCTGCTAAGGAAGAAATGTGCTCCTGATGTGGAAGAAAGCATGGGTTAGCCCTAAAGGTTATGACTTTGAGAAGCATTTAATTGTTAATCTTTATAATTCAATAATGAAATAGTTCACAAATTATTTAGATAGCAATGACTTAGATAATCCATAGCAATGCTAATTTTTAGACGTGAATATCTTCTAAACAAAACGTTAACGGACATATCTTCCTAGGGATTTTTTTCATGTTTTGAGATCCTTAATACAAATATTAAGTTCGGAACCCTAAAACATCCTGAAATTTTTGTTAGAAGCGCTTGGACTGTATTTTGTGGAAAATACAGTTTTCCCCTGATTATAAAATTAGAAAACCTAAATATAAATGCTGATCTTATGAATTCATTATGTTTTTTAATTAAATTACCGATTCACTCACTACTCCATTTTATATAATTGTAATACTTATTTGTTATTAGAGGGTCCAGAATCCTAGAATTTAAAGAAAGAAAAACGTAGGTAAATAGTCTGAATCATAGATTATTATAAAATATACCTAAATCGTTTATTTTTCAATGGATGTAGGTTCTTCATAGATGTCAAAGAGTTTCGGTGTTTTCAAGATACTCCTGCATTTCACACGATAGAGAGTATTCATCAAACAGGATCGTTTAAAAATAAAATAACACATTGGTTACTACTTTAGATGACCTCCTATAGATTTTATTTATTTATACATAGAACGCAGTGAAGAGTCGACAGCTATGATATGACCAATCTAGATTAAAACGCAATTATAGGTGAGGGTTATTTTCAGAGCTTTATAAAGGTCAGGTCCCATTGACAAGTGGCAGTTTTCATTATTCAAAAGTTAATTACTCTGTCCGGATCAAACTGCATTAAAACCAAGGGGAAATCATGCACGGGAAATTTTCATCTAAACTTTAAATTTCTAATGAAATTTGAGAATCTATACAGCTTCTAGGCCAGATGAGGTAATATAATTTGTGACTAGTGGAGTTAGTGTATGATATCAGAACTAAGTATTCTAAGCAATTATTAAAAAAAATTAAAAAAAAGTATTAAATACAATATATCGATAGTCTACTTTACATGTGGTGTAAATAAGTACTAATTTTGTAATTACTTCACTAAACCAGTCCGCAAACGTGTCGTGGTAAAATGTTCAAGGTGGGATATTTTAGCGTCTTGCCGTCACAGCCAAGGTAAACGATACAGAAACCGTTGGGGAGGATAATACTTTTAAATTAATGAAGAAGTTAGGAAAATATCTGAAACTGTATAATTATTTAAAAAACTTGAAATACAATAAAAATGTATATAAAATGTGGACTAAAGCTGGCAGAAAATTGTACCCTACAATTAAGAGATATTCATAATGTTTATTTGTTTTCCTAAATACGAGCTCCTACAAAACAATATTTAAAAAATTAGTGGAATAATATCATTATGAATTAATATATATTAGTTTAATGGAAGCAAACTGATAAAACTAAAATAGGAAACAAAAAGGGGAAGTCACGAATCTCTATTCAGCATGTAATATAATAATTAATATATTATATAATTGCTTGATGAAGAAACTGATATTTTTTAAACAATCCACTGAATTTTGGAAGCATACTTATGCTTCACTTACGATAACTTGACGACTCGACAGAGTAATATCTCATGCATCGCATGGGAAATGATACTTCTCTACTAGATGAAAAAGGGTTTGAAGATAGATATCTTATCCAAGTCTGTTGTCAACAATCATATTGTTTTTATTTAGGCCAAACAGTGGCATAAAAAAAATCTGGAGCGATGCACGCATCACACAACTTCCACTTACCAATCTACTAACGTCCCTAAGTTTTGTGTATGTATATTGGTGGATTCGTGTTTAAGGTAACGGTATTTTTGTGGTTTTAGAAGAAAAAAAAATAAAGACCAGAGAAGGAGAAAATTAAAAACAAAAAATTTTGATTTTTCGGTTTCTGTAAAATTTCGTATTTAAGGATTTCTGGAGGTAATTATAAAAAAACATCAATTTTACCTTTTGATGAATACAAAAGTTTAATTAAAACTGACGAAGCTGTCATGCAATCAGGAAAGATCGAGCAGTCTTGGCTTTTCCCATTGGAATCGGATGCATCTATGTTTCCTTTAGTTGTTCACAAAATTCTGTAATATTTTGTATTTATATATTATTATCGCTAAGAATCAGAACTGTTAAAAAATTTTTTTTTATTTTTTTTGGTCTCATAAAATATATATGTATATATATATCTGATACATATTTGAAGGGGCTTTTTTTGAAAATTTGGAATTCAAGTTCTGTTATTTCAATAAGCATATTCTTATTATAATAAGGAAATCTATCTGGTATTAAAAAGCTCATTGATTCACCGAGTATCATCAAAATCCTTGTTTTGGGAGAAAATTTAGATGAAAATTATTTCCGGTTAATCGATTTTAGTTAAAACATTGTCACCACTTTCTAGGCAAATATCCTCCTTTAATATATAAGTTCAGGTTCTTACGACTTATAATTTTTGAGTAAGGCTATTCATAAACAGACACAAAGAGCATTTTTCAAGACATTATTTGGACTCAAAATACTTCAAAACGTGCATTTCCGTCGAAAAATCGAATCCGAAATTTTGCACGATCACAATACTTTCACTTACAATATATTCCATACATATGTAAGTAAAAGCAAAAATAACAATTCTAACAATTAAGAAATTACGGAATGCGATGATATGTTAAATCTTTTTATTTTACTCGTTACTATAAAATTCGCAATTACACCAATAAGAGTGATAACGAAAATTAATAATTATGAGGATAGTGCTATAATAAAGAGTTGCTTGCACGACCTAGAAGTGTTATCGCCACTTCCGCTTCTTCTCGATCCAGCTGCCTCATGAATATTCTCGACGCTAACAAGGAAACTTAGCTGAACGATTTCAACCACGCCCTGCCAGGAGTTTTGGGAAATAAGTTACCTTCTTTAAAAAAAAGTTTCCCTAAATTTTTTCTTTAGAATTCATAAACATTATTATAAAAAAGGAGAATGCTTTTAATTTTTAACAATTCTCATGACGTAATACTGCATGATGCATAAGGCATTCAGTTATCAATATTATTTCTAATATCGAAACAAATTGCAAATTATCAAAAAATTTAAAGAGGAAAGTTTAAATCAGTTCTTACTCATATACTTATTTATTTCATGAAATAGAAAACAGCGATCTATAACACTATGTAGCTTATTTTAATAACAGTAACATTTTGATCTGTAATATAAAGAAGTTGATTAGCCTTAAAATGATTTTTAAAAAAATGGGAATAGTTATATCAGCAACAGTTAATGTTACACATACAGATGCAATATATAAATTTGGTCGTTTGAAGGCGAGGGAGTTAGGCATAACAACTTTAGCTGCCTCGTTACTGACACGATACCGGTTAGGGTACAGCATGGGGGGAGGGGATCGACATTTATTATATTAATAGGTAGCGGTCTAATGAAATCATAACATTACCCCCTCCTCATATTTCAAAAGTGACCAGGAGGAGGGTAATAAAAAAAGAAAATGTATCATCCAGCTGCTGCAAACGCCTATATTATTATGGTGAGCAGCAATAATAAATAAATCCAATTTTATAATTTTAACTCAATTATTATTTATTTAAAAGTCACTAAACTTAAGAATTTTCTTGTATGTAGGGAACCAGTAGATCAAAGAGAGAATGAGAAAAAATGAAATAATACCTTATACATTCAAAATAAAACTAACAGCGTTTTTGGCAGTCCAATTACTACCTTTAATTGAAAGCATTCGGTTTTACTTCTAAAGCCATGTTTTTGGGAAATTCCATTTTACGAGTTTTTATGCAATTATTTTCAATACGTTTTGAGAAATCACTGATTATTCAACAAAAGATTTAATTTGAATCATTGATTTTAATTAAAATCATTTGATCTATAAGTCTAAAAAATGAACATTTTCATATTTTATGAACAAGTCATATTTGAAATACTAATTTAATGGAGAGAAGTACAAATAAATATTTCTAATTTCGGAAGAATTCGGTTGTATTTCGACCAGATTTCCCAGCAATGATTTCCTTTTCTATTGAAACACAACATTGTGTAACATTTTAGCAGAGGGAGAAACGGCGTCACTTTAGCAACCTGTTGTTGCATGTCCGCAGCGGCGCCGGTTCAATTCTTTCCCAGACGGAATGACTTTTATTTCATGGCTGTTTAATGAAATGAATACGTGACCATTCCACTCTGCTTAGAACAGGTTGGTTATATAGAAGATAACTCCGGTATGTCAGAAATGACTAGGTAAGCGATAAAAAGAAACTTAGTAACTCTTAAGGTAAAGTACTAATATCTTATACAATTTTTGCAATTTGAAGAAGATCTTCAAACTAAAAATTTCCCAACGTTTTGGATTTTCAAATTTATGGTAACAAGAGAAAATAATAACGATCTTCTACCCCTTTCCATGAATAAAAAGTAAATGCAAGGTATTCCTAAGGGACGAACAACTTTAGAAAGTATTTGTTGAAACAGAGCAACATACAAATTATAATTTCATTGTTTTCTCTCATATTTGTGCAGCTTAAACCAACAACAAACAGTGCTTAAATTCAGAAAAATGAATTTGAAAACTACAAAATTTCAGTTACAGAAAAGATAATATACAAATTATTGTAGAGGAATTTAAAAAAAAAATAGATTATTATATTGTTTGCTTTTACAAGAAAAATTATTTAGGTAATTCTTAGACTGACAACATAACATGAAAAATTAAAAATATCTAGAAATGGACATTGGTTGTTGTTACTACATGCCAAAAATTTATTATTCGTCATGTCTAGTTTTTGAAATCCCCAATTAATAATAGATTAACTTTTATGAAATTTTGCTATGTATAAAAAAGTTTTTTCACATGCTATAAAAAGATATTTTATAAGCACTAGCAAAAGTGAAACAAATATACAAAAAGCATTACCTTAAAAGATGTTCAACACTAAGAAGAAGTAAGCTCACCTAAAAAACAAATCAATAAATAAATTATAAGTAATAAGATGCCGAAACGTTTATATATTGTGAACCTTATTTTTAAATACACTTCATTTTAAAGATACATAACATACTTGAAAACAGCAGATTGGTTCGTCGTCAAAGCAATTACATTAAACATAATTGTTTTTGTAAAATTCATTTGTACATTATATTTCATCTAATTAAAAACATAAATTTCAATTTAATATTAAAGTGATTACAATAGTCTAAAAAAAAAAGTAAAGCAAAAAGCAGCAAGTAAAGCAATAAGCAAAAAAAGTAAATACCAGTTAATAAAACGAAAATTCTCAAAATGTTACGACATAGAATCCAGAGAAGTAGTAACATTCAAAGGACAAACTCCTCAAAGGGATTACAAATGAGGTCAGATTGTAGGGCAATAGCAGCGAAACGGAAAAATAAATTTACTATTACACAGTCTGTTAAATTTATTTTTATTTTACCATTCCTTTCACAAAATCGTAATGAACATGACTAAATATCGAATTATCTCAGTATAAACGATTTATAAAGAGATAAAAAAGATTATATTATACAAAGGGATCTTAAAGTATAACATTAACTCCGGCTGTAGAACCCTTATTCGAACAATTCGTTGTTTGATTTTTGTTTTTTTCTTGACACAAAGGTAAAGAAATATGTTGTTTGCTAAATTTATTTTTTTAGGATGAAAGTATTCCGTAATTTTTTAAAAGCATTTGTAGTAAATTTCCTGTAGGTGACATAGTGACATGATACAAACATGTGGAGAATCTACCCACTGATATAACTCCAATAACATTTCTAGAGGAGAAGATCTCGAGGCCATCTTCTTTTCAGACGCCAAGGAGGATTATTAGGTAATGATGGAGAAACCAGGTTAGAAACAAGTGGATTTGGGTGGTTGAGAAGTTCGTTATGGAAGGAACGGTAGCTGGTTCTGGCCAAATCGGCAACGTATGGAACATTCAGGTCCTGATGGATGACTTGATTTGTGACAAAGTAAGGAGCATTAAGGATTTTATGAAGGATTTAGGACTGTAAGGATTGGATTCTGGAGGAATTTGATGGTTTAGTGGAGCCCCAAAGCTCAACTCCGTATGTCCAGATAGGCCTTATAATAGTCATGTAGATCAGTCTTTTGTAATGGATTGGCAATTTAGACCGTTTGTCGAGTAAATGTTGCAATAGTCGGAATCTACGAGCAGTTTCTTGTCTTTTTAGTCTTGTATGAGGATCCCATGTCAGTCGTTTGTCGAGATGTAGTCCTAAGTAACGGATCTGTTAGACAGGAATAAGTAGGGTATTATTAAAGGATACTGTAGGGCAAGAGGTCATGGGTTTACGTCGAAGGGTAAATGTGATTTGGTGGGATTTATTGGAATTTATTTTAATCCTCCAGTTTTGGCACCATTCTTCAAGGGTGGTGATGTGGGATTGGAGGGTTTGGGATACAATGTAAGGTTCATTGTTCAGTGAGAATAGACATGTGTCATCGGCATACGTGGTGAGGATAGTGTTAGGATGGGTTGGGATGTCAGCTGTGAAAACTGAATAAAGGATAGGACCAAGGATACTACCCTGAGGTACACCAGCAGGCTGACGGAATAGGGAATAATAAATTTAAAGATAATTATATATATAAGTTACAGGCTGTCAGCTGTGAATGTCAGTTGACCTAGCACCGATCAGCTGTTCAATGTATATATATATATATATATATATAGGTGGACGGATTCCGCCCATAAATAGGGTTGATTTGACTTTCAGAGCTGTTATATCTACCTTTCTCTTCTTTTTTTTAATATAAGTCTCTTCACACAGTCACGTAACTAGTGCCGAACCCCGGGACCATTAGATACTGTAAAATTTTAGCCTCAAAAAATTTTTTTTTCTCTCTCTGAATTATGGTCGGATTATGGAATATTGAGAGCGGCGGTTCTTAATATCGATGGTTTCAACTTCAACAACCCACCTCCAGTTGCAGCCAACCCACCTCAAGCAGCAGATAACCAACATCTAGCTGCAGGGAACCCACCTCCGGCAAAGATTCAGCCACTACAGGAAGTCTCTTTAGCGCAAGAGCATGCCACGACGTTAGAATGGATCTGTCGGGGTTGGTCTGGTCTTAGGCTGTAACTAACACACTCACACTTATCATCAATGAATTTCCAATGGAATAATATTCTGCATTGTACAGAACGTCAATAGATACAAGTAAAATATAAAAAAAATCACTTAATTCTTATAGTTAGGTATGATTGTGTTCAAGAATTTATTTTAATTATTTAACTAAGATTGTATGTAAAATTATTAACTATTTTAATAATTTAACTAATTTATCCGTCTATGTTACATATTTATTTATTTAGTGTATTAAGTGACCGGATGTTTTGTTTTTTTGTTTTTTTTTTTATTATTTTATATAAAAATGTTTCAAAATAAAGATAAAAAATGCTTAAAGTAAGGAACATTCAGGTTCTTCAACATATTAATTTTCACATAAGCCCTATATTTGCATTCAATCTATAATAAATATTGCTTTTACTCAATGAACTAGATTTATTTATAGTATTGAACTAAATTTGTTCTAACTTTTTGTTTTCACTTATCTCCTTCAGAAGACAGAGGAATTCAACTTCACCAGAATTTTTTTTCCACATAAGTAGTTACAAACATCAGAACACGAAATATATATCAGGAATAAGGATTTCATTAGTGATTTTATCATAATTTATCAGTTCCTATTAACAAATTATAATTGATATAAAACTAAAAAATGCAAGAAAATGTTTTCTTCGAGGTAGAAATAACGAATACAAATTTTGTTCCTGCCAAGAATACAAAAAATAAAAATGTGATAATGCAATAGGGAAATATCGGGTGTTCTAGTTTTTTTTTCCGTCCAAAGCAGATGTTTCTACTTTTTCTTTTTTTCCAGTTTAGTTATTTATA